>NW_027500616.1:0-38753 GCF_021521415.1 Bidens hawaiensis
GATGCTATCGGGTAATCGGATCAGGTAATCGAGTATATTACAATCCCAAACCCCCGAAAAATTTCAAAACTAATCACATACTAGCCTCAAACCCTAATGGACCGGGTTTTACTCGTCCCAATTATGTCAGGTTTCGGGTTTTTCCATCAGGTTCGGGTTTCACTATAATCCCTACTATATTTACTCAACATCTCTCATAAATCCCGAAATATATTCCAACCTAGAAGTCGATCAGACTTGAAGATAAAGCTAGTGGAAGATGTGCTCGACGAGAATGGAAAGGGAGGTTGGGTAGTGGTGGTGGAGCCTCTTGCCTTTGTAGGTAACTTCTGCTCTGAGATGTTTTCTCTGTATGGCTTTGTTCCGACAACATCTTGGCCAAGAGTGCCCTTGGAGGTTGTTCACCCAAGCGCGGTGTGAACCACCGCCTGAAAACCGACGGCGACCACCACTTGAAAACCCACTGCCACCACCACCACCGCCTGCCTAACCGGAAATACCCCTCCGCCTCCCTCAAACTCCCACCGCCGCCGCCAACCCGCCTCCATCATCGTCGCCGTCGCTAGCTCACACCGCAACCGCATGCGGGGACGACCACCACATAATGCTATGCCTATGTGGGGCTCGTTACCTTAATCCAGCCAGAATGCATGCTAAGTTTATTTAATAATTACGTATAGTTTATTACGTTTTATGTTGAAATTACTACATTGTTTAGATCTAACTAGTTTTAGGATCTTGATTAATCAACTTTGTGATGAAACACGGCGCTGTATTTAGTGAGATCGTTTCTTTATGATATGAATCGTGATTTTTGTTTTCTGTGTGTTGTCCGTACAGTGGGGTCTTTTTCATTGATATGCGATTATGTTATAATCACAACTATTCCATGGGACCCACCCACTCGTCCCCAAACAAACACGACGTGTGACCCAAGTCTATATTATATTATATTTTGTTTTGTTAAAATATATATTATAATAATAAGTAATAGAATGTATGGAATAATTAGAATATCAGACTTTTAAAGCCATATTTACCCAAACTAGCATACATGATTAAAATACTTTTTAAGGTAAAAAGGTTTATGACAAAAATTGCATTTCGTTATCTATCATTTATATACTTTAGAGTAGCTTATATTCCGTGTGACATAAGAGAAAAAAAAATTAACTTTTTAAACATATTAGTAAATATGATTTATGATTTTTAAAAATCAAATTAATATATAATCAAGTAAATGAAATTAAAATGTTTGAACATTTGTCGGTTCCATTTGATATTTTGTAAACATCAGTTACAATTTATTAAGGTGTACACCAAATAAAAACGTACGTCTATATCCCCTTTTACAAATGTTCATATGATATGTTTGTTTATAAGGTTTGCCATACATATTTTTGTAGAAGATTTATTAAAACCCATATATCATTGAAATTTTGAATTCATGTAACATTAAAAACACTAAATACAAAGCATACCTAATCTTTAATCGGGTGAGAATAAACTTAAAACTTTTGATTGAATTCATGATATTTTCTTAGACAACCTACATATACGTAGAAACCTTAATATTCTGTAACAGAGTTTGTGACTCAACACTTGAACTGACCTTTTTATTGCATTTTCGAAACATTCAAAAAGGTACCCCCAGGGGGTGGGGGTGGGGGGAAAGCGAAGGGTGAAAATACTAGTGTTTATATAATATAAATCAAAATAGCAAGATTTTAAACTCAATGAAAAATAATTTTTCCACCGCCTTTTTCAAAATAAGAGTAAACTGTGGTTTTCGTCCATGTGGTTTATCCAAATCTACGATTTTAGTCTAATAGTTTCAACTTTGCGATTTTCGTCCCTGTGGTTTCATTTCATATGCAATTAAACCCGAATTTATTAACTCTGTTAAGTCTGATCGTTAAACCCATCAACACACCCTTCGCGTGAGGGACAGTTTTGTCATTTTTCCCCAAATACACCCCTGCCCCTCACGTGAGAGGGGGGGGGGGGGTCTTGCGAATTACGAGTGAGGTTTATTTGGGGAGAAAAAGGACACAAATGCCCCCCACGTGAGGGGCACGCTGATGGGTTTAACGACCAGACTTAACGAGATTATTAAATTCGGGTTTAATTGCAAGTGAAATGAAACCACATGGATGAACTCGCAAATCTGAAACTACTGAACTAGAACCGCAGATTTGGACAAACCACAAGAACGAAAACCGCAGTTCACACTCAAAATAATTTTAACAAATTTATTTTATCAACCTATCATTCCACTTTAAGCATCGACCGATGGTTTAAATAATAAAATATATAAACATCGACGATATCTCATACACTATTTTCAACAACGATGTCATAATTATATCTTATTCCATCCATCTACATGACAAAATGTCCTATCATTATCTTCAGTTTAATTAGTTACAAATGTTCTTAATTTGTATTAAGCACAAACACTCGCAAAGCGATGGTTTCTGTTATGTTAACCTCCTTATTGTAAGTGAAAATTCTTATCAAATAGCATGTGCAACTCATGTTGGGTCAAGTACAATACAACTATTACTTGGTACAATTATGTAGGGATTCCTATCACTTGTTAAAAATGTTCTTAGGTCTCGATAATTTTATTTGCCGGTATATTTTTTGGTGTTGATGGAAGTATATTTTGTCATCCTAATTTCTAACAATATTAATTGATAATTGCTACATGTATAACTAAAATTATATAATGTATGTTAACGTTAAAAGGGGCTCTACGTACAAATTGAGTTATGGACACTGAAAACGGCTCTTGATGTCAAAGCTTCTAAACAATATATTGTATTTTTAATCTAATTACACTTGTGTAAAAATTATCAACAAAATTATTAGTATTATTTACAAATTTTCTTACAGTAAAAACTAGTCAACATATAGTATTATGTAATAGTCTTAAAAGTTAAACCTAACAAGATGACAACAAATGAATTGACATGCAAACATCTTTTATGGATAGTGTCTGATACTCAAAAATGATATATGAAAAGAAATTAGCTATGGTGAGAGAATGAAAGAAGAATGTGTTTTGTTAGTCAACGGAATGTGATCACCGATTATATAAGGAATCTCATTCTCTAAACGTACTAAAATCATTTCCGCCCTATGTTTTTTTTCCATTCGATCTCTTTTTTGCCATATTTTCTCGACACCATCACCGCCTCTATCATCATTATCGCTGTCACTTGACCACCACCACCACCTCCGTTGATGCCACCACAATAGCCACCATCCCCACCACTACTGTCATCGTCGCCACCACTGTTACTAAGTCAATTTAAGAAAACCTTATATCACTATAACTAGTCTTGCAAACTAGTTTTCGTGTATCAAAAGAATAATACTTGCATGTATAATTAATAGACTACTTAGAAATATTTGCTATTTGTGTTTTGTCATATGGTTTATAAACTTAAGTTGCAATTTAAATGAGTTGTTCTTGTGGTTTTATATAATATCATGGAAACCTTCATAAATTTAGAAAACCACAACAAAAAAAATCTTATTTTAAAACGCGATCACATCTTTAATTTCCTAAATGGATGTTACTCTAACATGGATGATAGATCTTATAAGATGATATTGTATTTGTAGTTGCTATGCAAGAAATTAAATTAAACTTAACTTTGTGAAGAACTGTTTAATGGTCACACTTGTAAGGTTGACAAGACTAAAATTATCAAATAGACAGTCTTAATTAAAAACCTACACAAAACCAAATGGCTCCTCCTCACTTTAAGTTTAATAGAGAGATGATAAGGGCGTAGTGAATTTAAAGCAACATCCAAGAAGAAATTATGTGAAAATATCAAAATAGTTCCCCTCTAATAATAAAAAAATTAAGGAGCGTTTTTGGATGACTCTTCTTAAGTTTTGAGGTTGGGTTTACCGCCAAATCGCCAATGATTACTTTTAAGGTAAAGAGTTGAATATATGGATGTTAATAGGACCGGTGCTTAAACTGGCTGCCTTATTAGTTGGAATGATTCGATTTGGTTTTAGAAAACAAACTGTGTCATATTTATGGGGTTAATTGTGTCAGGGTAGCCGGTATAATATATTTAATTGTCGTGTTGGCGTGTTCCATGCCAAGCTGTCAGTGCTTATGTTAGCGAATATGAGTTTCGTTTGAAGCGGTTTTGTTTATTCAGATTTATTTTGAAGCGAGCTTAGCTTGAAGCGCTTTTCCCCTTAAAATCGCTTCTATAACACAAATAAATCACTGATATTTAACAACTCTCAATACAAATAAATCCAACTAATACAGCTCTGATTATATACCAAAATTATACAAATCTGGATATTAAACTCAAGAACAATATTAAGCAAAATAAACATCTGCATATATATATATATATATATATATATATATATATGGTAAGGATCCTAAGAGAAGAACCCTTTGCAAATTGAGAACTTTGAGAACCATTTTAGACCACTAAAAACATCTTTAAAAGAATATTTAAAAAAATCATAAAACAAAAAATAATAAAAATTTTAAAAAAGTAAAAAAATCAAAATTCTTATATTTTATTCCGGTTTCATTAAAAAAATAAAAAACAATTTAAAAAAATAAAAAATAAAATAAAAACGTCGTATTATACACATATGTATAATTTTATTTAATCTTTAGTTACGTAATATACACAAATGTACATTATCATTTATCTTAAATTATACACATGTGTACAAAAAAACATGTAAATGTACATATATGTATATATTATACATATGTGTATATAATTTAGCTAAACCGACTTTTTTTTTCTTTTTCTTTTTTTACGAAACCGGGATGATAAATTAAGAATTTTGGTTTTTTTACTTTTTTTATTTTTGTGTTTTTTTTTATTTTATGATTTTTTTTTATTTTTGGGTTTTTTGTGGTCTAAAATGGTTCTCATAGTTCTCAATTTCAAAAAGGTTCTCTCATGATCCTGATTCTATATATATATATATATATATATATATATATAATGTTTCCAAAATCATACAGCATTTCCAAATTAGATCAAAAGTACTTAGAGTCTTAGAGGATACAAGTTTTCAAAATTCAACATCAAAGCATACAAATCTAATTTAAAGTGGGCTTGTTCGCAAACAATCTATCAAAAAGCGGCAGCATTACTCCCATTATGGTATCATCAATCTCCTTGAGCTTATCAAATCCCGATTCATGCCAAATCTAAAAACAAATAAATAAAGTTAGAATAACCGAACAAAACCACACTCTTGTATACAAGAACTCGACAAACGTTAACAAAAAACAACCCATAAACGAAAATACGGAACAAAAAGCATGGCCTTCATTTTAAATTTCGTTCTAAAACCTAACCCGACCCAAACAAACCCAAGCCCGAATAACCAAACATATATTGTTACTAATCCCAGTTGACTAGTATACCCTTAGTACCCAAAGTTAACCTAACAAATCCCGAACCCAACCCAAACAACCCATAGCCCGAATAACCAAACATATATTGATACTAATCCCAATTGACTAGAATACCCTTGGTAACCAAATTTAACCTAACAAATCCCGAACCCGAACCAAACAAATCAAAGCCCGAATAACCAAACATCTATTTACTAATCCCAATTGACTAGCATACCCTTGGTAACCAAAGTTAACCACTTAATTAACAAGTTACAATTAGATTAAAACAAAACTCTCATCATTATAATAAATCACAATAAGAAAACATGATATCACGATAATTAAGACTAGTTTTCGCATATCAAAGGAATATATACTGGACATGTAACCAGTATACTTAGAAATATTTGTTATTCATATTTTATGATATGGTGTGTAAACTTAAGTTGTGTGTTATGAAAGATATTTGTAATTTATATGAGTTGTTCTTGTGGTATATGTAATATCATGAAAACCTTCGTGGCTTTTAAAAAATTCAAAAATAATCCTAATTTTTAAACTCGATAACATCTTTGATTTTGTAAATTGATGTCACTTTAAGATGAATGATATAAGTATTTTGGAGATGTTATGTAAGAAACTAAATTGAATAAAAATTGGTGTAAACATGTTTGATCCTCACACTTGTAAGGTTGACAAGACTAAAAGTTATCAAATGGACAATCTTGATTAAAAAATCTGCACAAAACCAAATTATGTGAAAATAGTTCCTCTCTCATAATAAAAAATTAAGGAGTATTTTTGGATGACTCTTAGAAGCTTCTGTAGGTGGATTTGAAGGTTGGATACAAGACACAATATCCCAATTCTCGTGTACTATTCTTAAGTGTTGAGGTTGGGTCTACCACCAATAACTATTATTATATGTAAAGACTTGAAATACATGGATATTAATAGGGTTGATGCTTAAAGCGGCAGCCTTACTAGTGGAACAATCGGACTTGGTTTTAATAACCAAACGGTGACATGGCTATGGGTGTTAATCGTGTCAGTATACCTAAAGGGTTTACAAATTTTTGGATGTCGTGTTCCATGTCATGCTTTGGGTCAATTCGTTAGTGTTTATTTGCTAAAATGAGTAAGTGAATTGTCAATGACTTGTATTGAATTTTTAAAAAGTTGGAAGACTTCTAATAAGACGACTTTCATAAGTGTTACTTTACCTCTTAAGTGAAATTGTCTTGGCTTTCCGAGACGATAGCTACATTGAAATTTGTCTGCGATGAGCTTTCAGTTATTTACAAAGTTAATGTTTGCTTCCAACAGTAATCCCAAGTAATTGAACGGAAAGGATTCCACTTTAAATCGAAGAGTTTTGAAACTTCTTGAATCTCAGTTGGATTAATTCCCGCAACATTTTAAAACGTTTATAACCTTTTAATATGATATATTTTTTAACTAAAAATTTCATCATAATAATTAATAACAAACGTTTTTTAATCTTTAATACGAGCATGACTTTGTTATATAAAATTTAAAACAAAAATTACGTTATTGTGTCTTACTATTTATCATCGTGTCTTTTTTCATTAATGTGTCTTTTTACTCATCATTGTGTATTTTTAATACTAATAACACTGTTGTGTATATACAATTATAAAAAAAGTATCAAATACACAAAACGCAATGATGAATAAATATTACACAATAACTTGAAACATAAAACACAATAATGAATACATATTATACAATGACCTAAAACGTAAAACACCTAGAAAATACGCTTTACACAATGACCTAAACGCACTACACAATGAACGTAATATACTATTTTTCTCAAATTAAGTGAATGTCACATTTCAATTCGAACAAAAGACAATGAACGTAATTACACAATGACTAAAACAGAATAATAAGTAGCAAGACACAATGACGAACAAAATTTGATAAGCAGAATGACACAATAACGTAATTTGTATTTTTATTTTTATCGTTAATATGAGTACTAATTAAAAAATACAAATACCAGAACTTATAACACAATGCATTAAACCCAATTGAAAAACACAACGACCAACCAATAACACAATGTATAAAAACCACTAATATTTTTTAAAAAAATATTTATATAACATTATGATACTCTTGTTAAATATAAAAAAATGCTTATTATATTTGGTGAATTCTTTTCTTAACAAAAATGTATGGAAATTTTATGAACGTTTTAAAATTATAGAGCAAGGTTACACTTCAACTAAGGTACTTGTAAGGGTACCACCCCAAATAGATCATTTGAAATTATAATATCGCATTTGCACATATGAGACAAGGAGAAAGCTTCTACATGAAAAGGATAAAGGAGGAGATTGTAGACTATAGCTAGAAGATGGTATTTGGACCACCACAAAAACACAACTGGAATATGTCGGATAGCGACATTATATGGTCCCCTCCAGGGACCACTAGATGAAGAGTACGATTAGGTAGATGCGATGTATCCTCTATAAATAGAGTGCCTTATTATAACAAGGCGAGATAATATGAAATGCCCTACTTTACACCTTCAACGGTGTGTTCCTATAATTTAGGGATGGCAATGGGTCGGTATTATGTATCCCCCCATACCTGATTATGAAAGCCATGTCCCAAACTCGTCGAGTTTGTCAAAATACCCGTCAGGTATAACAGGCCTAATACCTTTCGGGTTTCTATCGACTTTTGATAAACTACAAGTAGTCGATTTGATTACCATAAAAATAAAATGTTTTAGATAATTGCCATAAACAAGTTTATACAAATATATTTAATATATTTAGAATATACTATATATACACAACATATAAAAAGTTATGTCGGGTATATAATCGGGTAAATAAGTCAATGTTATCGGGTCCTCAAATCAGGTAATCGAGTATATTACAATCCCAAACCCACGAAAAATTTCAAAACTAATCTCATACTAGCCCCAAACCCTAATGGACCAGGTTTTACTCGTCCCAATTATGTCAGGTTTCGGATTTTTCCATCAGGTTCGGGTTTCACTATCATCCCTACTATATTTACTCAACATCTATCATAAATCCCGAAATCTATTCCAACCTAGAAGTCGATCAGACTTGAAGATAAGGGTAGTGGAAGATGTGTTTGACGAGAGTGGAGATAGAGGTTGGGTAGTGGTGGTGGGACCTCTTGCCTTTGGAGGTAACTTCTTCTTCGAGATGTTTTCTCCGTATGGCTTTGTTTCGGCAACATCCCGGCCAAGAGTGCCCTCGGAGGTTGTTCATCTGAGCGCGGTGTGAACAACCGCCTGAAAACCGACGGAGACCACCGCGTGAAAACCCATTGCCACCACCATCACTGCCTGCCTTACCGGAAATACCCCTCCGCGTCCCTCAAACTCCCACCGCCGCCACCAACCCGCCTCCATCATCGCCGCCATCTCACACCGCCACCGCATGCCGGGACGACCACCACATAGTGCTATGCCTATGTGGGGCCCGTTACTTGGTGGTGCCTTGATTAATCCAGCCAGAATGCATGCTAAGTTTAATAATTACGTTCAGTTTATTACGTTTTATGTTAAAATTACTAGACTGTTTAGATCTAACTAGTTTTGGGATCTCGATTAATCAGCTTTTTATATGAGATAAGCTGATCGTTTTTTGATGATGAATATCTCGTTTCGTTATGATGAATATATGAATTGTAATTTTCGTTTTCTGTTTGTTGTCCGTACGGTGGGGTCTGTATCATTGTTATGCAATTCTGTTATAACGTCACAACCGTTCCGTGGGACCCACCCGCTCGTCACCAAACAAACGAGGCGTGTGCCCTAGTCACATAGAGAGAGGAGATCATATGCACAATGTCGACATGGACAAGCCCGACATCTCCGGCTAGAGACGTTTCAAGAAACTTCATGTACAAATTCCGAAACTTGTATACATTGAAATGATGTTTTTATGTTTTTATTTTTGAGTTTGTGTTTAGCCCATGGCCCATTTTAGGCCCATTTCGTATTTGAAACTCTATTTATATTATGTTGATGTAATCTGAAGAGATAGACTTGAATATTAATAAATTTAGTTTTTCTCTTCATTTTCCCTAGACCTTTGGGTGGGATTTGGGAGTTTTGAAGTTCATCACGGGTATTCACTGAATCAACGTGATCCGATCTTCATTTTGTTTACACCGCTGCATCCAAGTTTGGTATCGAAGCTGAATTCCTGGCTTGAAAATGGCTCCAAGGAGACAACAGAGACCGCTCGATGAGGTTTACAAACGAGAGTTGGAACAACGATTTATGGCGTGGGTGGAGCAACTATTGGATCAAGTGGTCGATCAACTCACTGATCGAATGGCTGACTTGATGAATCGTAGAAGACAGATCCCTGAAAACAGGGAGGGGCGTGACTTCGATAATCCATTTTTTGGTCATGATGGTTCGTCTTCCGAAAAGGGGTACGAGAGGGGACCAAGGCAAGAACCTGGTGATGGCAACCGGCGTTGGGATGCTGGGATCCGAACTGATATCCCAGAATTTGATGGGACTAGTTTGGATCCGGAGGGGTTCATTGATTGGTTGGTTATTGTAGAAGAGGTGTTTGAGTTCCGAGAGGTCCCTGAAAATAAGCAGGTCTCTTTGATCGCTACCAGGCTACGTGGGAGGGCGTCTGCATGGTGGCAACAGTTGAAGATGACACGAAATAGACTCGGGAAGTCACGGATCGTGACATGGGCCAAGATGAGAAAGTGTTTGCGGGACACTTTATTACCTCACAACTTTCAACGGTTGATGTATCAATGTTTGCAGAATCTGAAACAGGGATCCAGGTCGGTTGATGAATATACGACCGAGTTTTATCATTTGATTTCTCGTAATGATATTCAAGAAACTGATGAACAACTCGTTGCTCGGTATATTGAAGGTTTAAGGGTTCATGGACTCTGTAAATCTTTTTGATCCGTTAACGGTCGCCGAGGCATACCAAAGAGCCTTGGCTTTTGAAAAACAAAATCGTCGGGTGGGCGGTTCGTATTCACCAGCCCCTGCTGGAGGAAATTCGGGGTCGGGTAGTGAAGGACCTCGTGTCGTGCCAAGTTAGCAGAGGTCGGGGGGCCAACAACATTGGGTCGACTTCTAAGGGGGCTAGTAGTAGCGGGGTGAAGTGTTTTAAATGTGGTGAGACAGGTCATCGGCAAGTTGACTGTAAACAGACGGGTAAGAGGCATTTGTTTGTCGAATCTGATAACGAACAATATGAAGAATACGAAAAGGCCCAGAGTATGATGAAGAACCCGAGTATGAGGAGGAGTTTGTGACCGGAGATGTGGGGGTGAACTTGGTGGTTAGGCGTTCTTGCTACACACCAAAGGCAGATGGAGACGGATGGCTTAAGCATAACATCTTCCACTCCACATGTACCATTCTGGGGAAGGTTTGCACGTTTGTTATTGATTCTGGAAGTTGTGACAATCTGATTTCTGAAGAGACAGTCCAAAAGTTGGCCTTGAAGACGGAGAGTCACCACAAGCCTTATAAGCTTCAATGGCTTAAAAAGGGGGGAGAGGTAACGGTCTCAAAAAAGGCCATTGTTTCTTTTTCTATCTGGACCACATATAAAGATGATGTTGTGTGTGATGTGGTTCATATGGATGCGTGTCACTTGTTGTTGGGTAGACCTTGGGAGTATGATCGAAGTATAGAACATGACGGACGGTCAAATTCTTATAGCTTCATGTTTAGTGGGGTAAAGATAACGCTTGTTCCTAGCAAGCCCAAACAGCTAGTTACAAAGCAGTCGGGTAACCTATTGATCATTAGTCAGTTTGAAGATGAGTAGGTGGAGGTAGACAATGTGTTTGTTTTGATAGGGAAGCCAGTGGCCGAGGAAGTTGAGGTTCCTGAAGCTATGATTCCTTTACTTGAGGAATTTTCCGATGTTTTCCGTGATGAGTTGCCTAATGGGCTGCCACCTTTGCGTGACATCCAACATCATATTGATTTGGAGCCTGGTTCACAATTGCCCAATAGGCCACATTACAGGATGAGCCCAAGAGAGCATGAAGAGTTGCGTAGACAGGTTGAGGGGTTGATTTCTAAGGGTCATGTTCATGAAAGTATGAGCCCTTGTGCTGTTCCTGCTTTGTTAACTCCAAAGAAGGATGGTACCTGGCGGATGTGTGTTGATAGTCGAGCCATCAACAAGATTACTGTGAGGTACAGGTTTCCTATTCCTCGACTCGATGATTTACTTGACCAGATTAATGGTGCCACTGTGTTTACAAAGTTGGATTTGAAGAGTGGTTATTACCAGATTCGTCTTAGACCTGGGGATGAGTGGAAAACAACCTTCAAGACTCGTGAAGGGTTGTATGAGTGGTTGATGATGCCTTTTGGTTTATCAAACGCGCCTAGTACTTTTATGCGTGTGATGAATCAGTTGCTCAGGCCTTTTATTGGGAAGTTTGTGGTGGTATATTTTGATGATATTCTTATTTATGGTGCTTCTTTCAGTGAGCATGTCGTGCATGTCAAGAAGGTTTTGACCTTGCTTCATAGAGACAGTTTCTATGCAGCAACAAAGAAATGTGTGTTCATGACCCCAAAAGTTTTGTTCTTAGGGTATGTTATTTCAGGTGATGGGATACAGGTGGATGAATCTAAAGTTGCAGCTGTTCAAAACTGGCCAACTCCTACTACCATTACTGAAGTCCGCAGTTTTCATGGGCTTGCTTCTTTTTATAGGCGGTTCATTCCACACTTCAGTTCCATTATGGCCCATATGACATATTGCATGAAGGGAAAGACGTTTGTATGGACGGAGGGAGCAGAGTTAGCTTTTCAGGTTATCAAGGAAAAGCTCACTACCGCACCAATTCTGGTATTGCCTAACTTTTAACAAGTTTTTGAACTTCATACTGATGCCTCAAAGGTTGGTATTGGCGGGGTCCTCAGTCAAGGGGGTCGACCAAATGCTTATTTTAGTGAGAAGTTAACAGGGGCAAAGTTGAGATATAGTACTTATGACCTGGAGTTTTATGCAGTGGTCCAAGCTGTAAAGCATTGGCGTCACTATTTGTTTCATAAAGAGTTTGTTTTATTCACTGATCAGGATTCTCTAAGGCATATTCGCACGCAAGACAAGATATCTCATAAGCACGGGCGTTGGTTAGCTTTTCTTGAAAAGTTTACTTTTGTGGTTAAACACAAAACTGGTGTTTCAAACTGTGTTGCTGATGCCTTGAGCATGAGGGGGAATCTGCTTGTTGCTGTGAGAATCAATGTGCTGGGTTGGATGTTATTCGTGAGCAGTTAACCACTGACCCGTATTTTTCAGTTGTGTTGCAGGATGTGCAAGCGGGTCAGAAGTCAGACTTTCTTCTGCATGATGGGTTTTTGTTCAAAGGGAATCAGCTATGTATTCGTGACTCCAGTCTTCGGTTGAAAATTATTCAGGAGTTACATGGGGAGAGTCATGTGGGTCGTGACCGTACTTTACATTTGGTGCAGTCTTCCTACTTTTGGCCTACTATGAGGAAAGAGGTAGATCGTTATGTCAAAAGGTGTCGAATTTGCCAAGTCTCAAAGGGCACTGCTACTAATGCGGGTCTCTATATGCCTATACCAGTCCCTTCAAAGCCTTGGACTGACATTAGTATGGATTTTGTGTTGGGGTTACCTCGGACTAAGAGGGGTAACGATTCGATCTTTGTTGTTGTTGATCGGTTCTCCAAGATGGTGCACTTTATTCCTTGCAAGAAAACGACATATGCAGTTAATGTGGCTTAATTATTCTTTCGGGATGTTTATCGTTTGCATGGTTTGCCATCTTCTATTGTTTCTGACCGGGACACTCGTTTCTTGAGTCATTTTTGGCGCAGCCTATGGAAAATGGTGAACACTCAGCTTAACTTTAGTAGTGCCTATCACCCTCAAACGGATGGGCAAACGGAGGTTGTTAATCGGTCACTTGGTAATCTTTTACGATGTCTTGTGGGTGATCATGTGAAGTCTTGGGATCTAAAGCTATGTCAAGCTGAGTTTGCTCATAATCATGCTGTCAATAGAAGTACCGGGTTTAGTCCTTTTCAAGTGGTTTATTCTGCTCAGCCACGGGGTCCCCTTGACCTGATGTCACTTCCTGTTCCTGGTTCTGTACCTAAGAAGGTGAAAGATTTTGTTGAAGGGCTACATGAGATTCATAAAGATGTGCATGACAACCTGGTTCGAGCCAATTCAAAGTACAAGCAGGCTGCTGATCAAAAGCGAAGACAAGTTGATTTTGAAGTAGGAGACTTTGTGTGGGCTGTTTTAATTAAAGATCGTTTTTCAGTTGGGGAGTATAACAAATTGTCAGCCAAGAAAATCGGGCCAGTGGAGATTGTGCAGAAAATAAATCCGAATGCTTACCGTCTAAAGTTACCAAGTCATATTCGTTGTTCGGATGTTTTTAATGTCAAACACTTGCTGCCATTTTATGGGGATTCGTCTGATGATGAGGTCATTGCAGATTCGAGGTCGAATTTTTTCTATCCAGGAGGGAATGATGAAGGCCCAAGTATTTATGAACATGCCATGTTATATTTGGAGGCCCATGATCGTGCCTCCAAAGGTGGCCCACGAAAACGGATATAACTTGGCCCACGAAGCTCCGCTTCAGGCCCATTACCAGTCAAATCGAAGCTTGAGACGAGGAGCACATTGTGGCAAACAGCTTGCCATGTCCGAAACCCAGAAACGACTCCTAAATAAAGTTATGGGCCATTTTATGTTTTTTTTGTCAGTTTTTATGTTTTTGTTTTTGGATTTGGGTTTGTGTTTAGCCCATGGCCCATTTTAGGTCCATTTCGTATTTGAAGCTCTATTTATATTATGTTGATGTAATCTGAAGAGATAGACTTGAATATTAATAAATTTCTTTTTTCTCTTCATTTTCCCTAGACCTTTGGGTGGGATTTGGGAGTTTTGAAGTTCATCACGGGTATTCACTGAATCAACGTGATTCGATCTTCGTTTCGTTTACACCGCTGCATCACTACAGGTCTTGATATTTTATTCAAACAAATGATTAATCAAGGTTTAAAAAGCTATTATTATAAGATGAAATTATAGTTAAAATTGGTGTGTGCATGGATTACGCCTTTATTATAATTAAAAAGAGAAAGCCATTTGAACTTTGAAATGATACTGAATCTTTTACTTGCAATATTGAAGTTCATATTCTGCTGTAAGTTTGTTCAAATTTGACTTAGTGTGTAGCATACGAGACTTGAAACAAAGAATTATTAAATAACAGTGGTTATTAATCATGTGCAACAGTTTAATCTAACAAACATGACCTTAATTGAACGACAAAGATGAAGAGACTTGAAACAAAAGTTAAGTTACAGTGGTCAATTTCATACCAAACTAACAAAGTGGCCCTAACTCGAATGTCAAAGGTGATGTCGTTCTGCCGGATGAATCGAACGGCAAGGCGTTGTCGTTCTCGTTTGGACGTCGGTGATGAATTGAACAGAGGTATCAAACGCTATGGGGATGAAATGATTTTCAAAAGGATTTGGGGATTTGAGGCAGACGATTGGTTTTTTAGCTTGTAAATATGAGATATAAAAAGGGTCGATGGGTAATTTGATATTAGAAGGGGAACTATGTAATTATAATTTAACCATTGGGTATATATGTAATTGAATGGCTTACGGAGGAGATATATGTAAAAATTCCTTTTTTTATTATAAAATTGTTTTCTTAATTATAAACAATATATTTTTAAAAAAAATCGGATACTATAACCTGTTTAAGAGCTATCTGAGTTTGGTAAAACTCATACCCGTGAATTCGGGTCAAATGCATGAGAAACCTCAATTTACAAATAAAGCAATTTGGTAGCTTGAGAGAATATATGGAGGTTTCGTTTAATTATATTTATGTTATGAAAGTAAACAGAATTGCTACAGTAACTTATCAGATTTGATTGTTTAGTCCTTTGAGTTTATGAGATGTGATTATTTAGTCCTTGAGTTTATGAGATGTGATTGTTTAGTCCTTTGAGTTTACAAGATATGATTATTTAGTCCTTGAGTTTTTCTTGCCTTCATCGTGTTTATGATATTTGCAAAATGATAGCCTCACCATCACCTCCAGGCAACTTACTAGTATAATCTACAACGACTCCACCACCATCTCCGGTGACACCTCACAAATACCCGCCAACGGTAGTGATATGGTCGACTTCTATCGAACCACATCCTTCCTTCCTAATATATGCAATAGCTCTCGAACCAACTCGCCTGAACGATGCTAATGTCGTAGTACTTTTCGGTGATGTGGATATTATGCTAA
Source organism: Bidens hawaiensis (assembly GCF_021521415.1). Classification (NCBI taxonomy): domain Eukaryota; kingdom Viridiplantae; phylum Streptophyta; class Magnoliopsida; order Asterales; family Asteraceae; genus Bidens; species Bidens hawaiensis. The sequence goes on from NW_027500616.1 coordinate 15,759, forward strand.
ATTGCTAACGGACGAAAGAGATGAGGCGTGGCTAGGCTGTGGTGCACCAATTACTTAGTTCTACATAATCTTTTTGTGAGTTTATGTTATAGAAAAGATTGAATGATCCAATAAACTTCTATTATTTTAAGAAAGCTTGCAACAAAATAAAACAAATTGATTTGTAATTTAAAATTTTATGATTATCACGTAACTCATTGCAAACTAAGAGATCAATCTCTAACTACTTGATGGTAATGTGAAAAATATGGTAGTATGTCTTCAGGCTCTACGAAGTAGCTTCAAATGTCTTAAGGTTCAACGTCGAATGGATGACCATCGTGATATACTTTTATATTCACATTTGAATGTTTGAGTCTTTGATAGAATTCCTCGCGCAACGCGCGTGAGGAACACTTAGTTACAAATTGAAAGTAAAACCACTCACCTTTCCCATGCCAGCCCCCGGTTTCCCTGTGGTTTCTTACCCACATGAAGCTTAGTGTCTTAATCTCCCCAACACATTAGTTAAGTTAATCAGTTTCATTTCAAACATCAATGAGTTTCTTTCCCACTGTAAGCACCACATCGTAGTGACACATATCGCATAATTTTTGACTAGGTAACGACATGCGCCTACGTAATTCCAATAAATCCTTAAACAAAAACTCACAAATAGAGAGTACATTGCATCACGTAGCTATGACACTCCAAACCGTTTAGGCAAATTCTATATCAATCATCACATACTTCTCTGACTCCACCTCTTCTTCACATATCAGACACACCACAAGTGCAACCGAAACACCTTTGTTCTCTCTGCATCTCTACGTTCTGATAAAAACATTTTACTTTGACCCCGAAACATAACTGAACCGTCTGAACAAACGGTAAAGTAAGAATTTTTTTAGAACGACCAACTAAGTAACGCCGGTTACTCCGTACACGACCGCCATTGGCTAAAGGTAGCTCGAGCCGGCCACGAGTCTGAACGGACGGAGCCCCTGTCCCTCCACCTATTGAGGGATTCCCCGGACAAACCCGACCCCCACGCCCGCCACACAACACGACAACAAGGGACCGGTAATACCAGGTGAGATCAGAACTCGAACCCTGACATACCTCATATCTCCCATATAAATTAGTGATAGTTAGGTTTGAACCTCAAACCTCTCACTATTAAAGTGACCGCTCTACCATTGAACCAGATCCAATTTATTATTAATTTATTTTATACTTTTACCAACAAAATAAAAATAAAAATAAAAATAAAATGTTTAGGGCGTTTCAGAAATGAACTTATATTATTATTCTTTAGAACCAGCCAGCCGCAACTAAGCTAAGCTAGGTTTCTTTCACCGAAAGATCTCAATCGCCAAGGTACCTCAATTCATCTTTACTCTCTCTATGTACTGCTTGTTAATTCCATCTGGGTTCATTCAATTTCAATTTTGAGGTTCATTTAATCTTTCCCCCAAATTTACAACCTAGGGTTTATCAAGTTTTCAATTTTATTCGATTACCTTTGTTTTGTTGTTACAAATTAGGGTCTATCGTATGCACTGGTTATCTTTTGAAATAGATCGACTCTATTTTTTGATTTATTTTCATTTTCTGATTCAATTCTTTATTAATTGTTAATATTGTTTGATGGTTTTAGGCCTGTAAACGAATATTTAATCAAATAAAAATGCCTTCTTTTATTAAAAATACTTCTACGTGTGTTTATATGCAAAATATGTAAAAAACAATTATGTAAAAATGATTTCTTTCTTGAGTTTTTTAGATTATTATTATTATTATTATTATTATTATTATTATTATTGTTATTATATGCAAAATATGTAAAAAACAATTATGTAAAAAACAATTCTCTCTTGAGTTTTTTTAGAGTTTTATTATTATTATTATTCTTGTTGTTGTTGTTATTATTATTATTATTAATGTGAAACACATGGTTCCCAGGTTCCCCTTACATACAACTACTTATGTATTTAAATGAACAAACGTAAATGAAAGAAGATAAGCGGATGTTCACAAACACAAGTGAACGAACAAAATGTGTGTGTATGTACGTTCGTTTAATTAAATGAACAAAAAAAGTTGTTGATGTTTGTTCGTTTATTTAAATAAGCAAATTTTATGCTGAACAGCTCATGGATGTTGTTCTGTTACTTTGAGGCTGGTGTATGAGTATATTTATACAAGTGATTAAAGTTAATGTATTTGCGGTTAGGATATTATTGTCATGTTATTGTATGTTGTTTTGAGCAGAAGGATTCGGATTTGGTAATCATGGCAGAGGAAGACAATCAGATTGAGTTGAAGGAAGAAGCTGCAGATGTAAGTTTATAGTTTTTGGTTTATTTTATTATTATTATTATTTTTTAGTTTGTATTTCATGGCATAATGCGTTTAATTGTTGCTTGGCAAAGAAATTTATGTATTTGAACTTTTTTTTTAACAAATATGTGTTCAGCTTGCACCTTTTGACCCAACGAAAAAGAAGAAGAAAAAGAAGGTGGTGATTCAAGATCCAGCGGAAGATCCTGTTGAACAGTTGGTTGAGAAAATCGACAGCTTATCTGGTAAACGAATTAACATTACAATCTTTCATAATTCTTTTGAAGTTATGTTATATGCTTTATCTTTTGGATTTTGTCATTCTCAAGTTTTACTAAAATCCAAATTTGGTATGCAGTCTCTGAAACTATTGAACCTACATTTACTGGTTTGAAAAAGAAAAAGAAGAAACAGGTTAGTTACTTGGTTATTATAAACTTATACGTACACTTCATGTTGTACTCTATACTACACTTCTATGAATACTTGAATATGAGTTCTTGAGTTCTTTGCGATCATTTTAGGTTCAGACAGATCTCTTGGATGATGAAAAAGATAATGCTGATGAAGATTTAGATTGTAAGTGGTTTGTTAATTAACTTATTATTCGGCATAATGCTTTTTTTGTTTTTTTTTCTTGGATTAATGGTTATGGTTTTGCGTTGTTTAGATCCTATTGGAGATGATGAGGATGGAGAAGGAATTGACTTGCAGCCACAAAAACTTCCATGGGAAGGAACCGACCGTGATTACAAGTATGAGGAGGTACACAATTTTTTCTTTCAAGTATTCGATGACATGGCATTTTAGGATTCTATTGCAAAATCTTATATAATCTATATATTTGTTCAGCTTCTAGACCGAGTCTTTAATATTCTTCGTGAAAACAATCCTGAGCTTGCTGGAGACAGAAGGAGAACAGTCATGAGGCCACCACAAGTTCTTCGTGAAGGAACAAAGAAAACCGTCTTTGTCAACTTTATGGATCTTTGCAAATCGTAAGTGCTTAAGTTATTGACTTTCTTGTATGATCTATAGAATGAATTATATGGTTATTTATTGTTTTAAGAATTATCAATTGTTTTCTGTTTAAAACGTTGGTTATTGCTGACTTTTGTCTGTTTTTGTATATTAGGATGCATAGGCAGCCAGAGCATGTTATGACCTTCTTGCTTGCTGAGCTCGGTACAAGTGGATCACTTGATGGGCAGCAACGATTGGTTGTGAAAGGTAGATTTGCACCTAAAAACTTTGAAGGGATTCTGCGTCGATACGTCAGTAAGTTACCTCTGTGAATCAACTTTTTTCCTTTTTTTTAACTTTCGTTGATTGTGTTTTTATTTCCGTCTTGTTATAATTCATGATTGAGTACTTTTCAAAGCTGTCTTTGCTGATAAGTTTACTTTTACAGATGAGTATGTTATCTGCAATGGTTGCAAGAGCCCGGATACAATTCTAACAAAGGAGAACCGCCTGTTCTTCCTCAGATGCGAGAAGGTACATTTCACCACACACACACACACACACATTTGTTGATGTACAAAAGGCGGGTGTATAATGTATGCATTAGATTACTGACAATTTGACGCATAAATTGGTACTAAGTCACTGGTGTTCTAAAAGTCCTCATAAGTCCATGGTCTCTCTTTAAAAAAACAACTTGACAATGTAAGCAATTTATTAACTCAGCACAAGGAGTTGGTGGTTCAGTTAGATTTTAACGCTCACAGATTAAAAAAAAAGTTAGGCTGAAATTAGAGTGATCATGTAGGTCAAATGGGCTACAGTTATTTGGTTGTTTCATGTTCTGAGTTGATTTTGTAAGGTTACGGTAAGATATTGTTTTCACAATATAGTCTTCATTAACGATTAACTACATTCAAAAACATTTGTTCATGAACATGGCTATTAATGAAAACTACCTGTTTCGTCAAATTACTCACATTACCTGCCTATAATGCCACTCCTTGCCTTTAGTACTAAACGAAACAGATAATTTCGTTAATGGCTGGGTTGGCTTGTCAGTATATTTTTTAACCAATTTGTTTGGGTTTTGTTAATAACCAAAATATGATTCCAAGCATTATTATAATATTATTTTACTATAATTTTACAAAGTTGATTCAGGAGGTGAGAAACTGAGAACAATAAGTGCAACACTTTGAACAAGTTTCCGCCTTTCAAAAATTTCATCTGATATGCTCGATCAATCTGAATTTTAGTTAATCTTTTATAAGTTTTGATTTGTTGGGAGTTAAACATCAACCCAAATCGCCAATTCCTTTTGCTGAGTTGATAATTACCTAGCTCTTTTGAAAGTAAGACCGCGGATTTATGAGGCCATTTTGGATATTTGGTTGAACAGTGGTTAAAGAGCACCAATCTAGGTGTCAATTTATCAATAATTTGATACATTGGTTACATACTCTTATGACATGTTATATTGTACCAAAACCAATCTTTATGCAAATAGAAGTTAGAAGTTTTTTGTATTCGACTTATGTTTATCATGTTGATGTTTGTGCTATACTTATCTAGGAAGTTTTTCATGCCATAAATTTTCCTTGTCTTTGCAACTTATTCCAATTTAGTACATTTGTCGCAATACATGGTAGGGCTAAAATAGAAGGGTGACGTGTCGGGTAGGAATGTTGGATTGACCTAAGCCCACTTTTTGTTCCATTTTTTATCATTTTTATTACTATTTAATTTGCTAGATTTGATTACAAAAAACTATATCATCACATTGATAAAATATTTTTCTAGGAATAAAACCTACTTTCAATCCTTTCGACATATTTGCTTTTAGCTATTTCGTTTTATTTAGTTCTATTAACTCGTTAAGAGACAGAATGCAACCTATTTGTAAATAAATAGGTCAAAATATAGTACTTGACATTATAATTTTTTTTGGTTTTGTAGTGTGGTTCTGGAAGATCAGTTGCTCAAATCAAGGCCGGGTTCGTTGCTCGTGTGGGCCGTAGAAAGGCTGGAACCTAATTTTGCTAAACTTTATCTGGGAGGCATGCAAGACGTGTTGAACGATTGGGGAAAGTGAGTTAAACTTGTATGTTAAACTGTATTCTCCTCTTATGACATATTGCACCGAGGACATACCTCACAGTGCTTGCTCTTATTTGCGTCTGTACTTTTTCGTTTGTTTATCGTACAACGTTGAGCTTTATTATCATGGTAAACTTTATAATATTTTGCGACTCTTGTTTGCTCCCTGTTGTGAATGCTACATGTAAAATAGGGCCAAAACGAACGAAGCATAAAGTGTCATGCTGGCTGTTGTCGTGCCACTGTTTTTATATAAACTTGTCCCGTTGAAACCTACATTGGATATAACCGCACATGTTAGTAGTTAGAACACAACTGAATGTTTAATATCGGTCGGTCTTGTGATTTAGATAACATTTTGGTATAGGTTGTGTTAGGTAACCTTATTTTACCTTCTTATAACTTTTGATTAAGTTAATAAGTTACGAACATTGTAACTTATGAAACTTTTTCTCTTACAATATAAGCAATCCCAAATACCTTTCTACTTTTCAAAAAGTTTATAAGTTATAAGCTGGTGAAAATAAGCAATCCCAAACACTCCCCTAAAACATCTGATCCCATATACCGCCGAATGTAATATGGTTTTTCTATTGACGAGTAAACTTTTTAAGAGGTCACCCATCCTGAATGCTTTCTCTTAAGCATTTTTGTATAAGCAATTCTCTATCTCATTACACTCAATATGCCCAATGAGCATGTCAAATGGGGTTTTTAAAAGTGTTACAGTTATTTGATTGTTCTCGGCTTCTGAATCGGTTTGGTAAAATTATGGCAAGGTATTGTTTTCGTCATAACAGTTTCTTTTATTTATAGAAAAATTAAAGAAAACAGTTGTCTAAGCATATGTTTGCGGGTCAACCCGACCATAAGAAGGAAGTGGCTGTTTCCACACTTTACTTAACCCGCCTGATCTACCTAAGGTCACTTCTCGTCCTTAGAATCAAACGAAACTGGTAGTTATTATTGATGGCGAGGTTGACTTGCCAACATATTTTTTGACAACTTTTTTTCTTCTTTAATTTTGATTTGTTGAGAGTTAAAACATTAACCAAATTGCCTACTCTTTCTGCCGAGTTAATAATTTGCCTACTGTTTAGTTCTTTCGAAAGTAGACCTCGGATTTACAGGCCATAGTGAACATTTATATGAACAGTGGTTATCCAATACCAAAACATGCCGGATCGGCCTTTGTATAACTTTTTTCCTTTGATAAATTTTATTACTGGTTAATTTGTTAGATACGATTAAAAAAACCATATCGTCACAATATCACATTGATAATCTTGATTTATGAATAAAACCAACTCTTAGCTTTATAATGTGGTTATGGGAGATCAGTTGCTCAAAACAGGACCAGGTTTCTGGCTCGTGTGGGCCGTAGAAAGGTTGGAACATAGTTTTGCTTAATTTTATCTGAAAGTCATGCAAGGCGTGTTAAACGAGTGGAGAAGACGAGTTAAGAGTTAAACTTTATGCAAAACCGTATTCTCAAAATATGACAAATTGCACCGAGGATGTACTACCATAGTGCTTGCTCTTATTTGGGTATGTACTATTTTCTTTGTTTTTATCTTTACAACATTGAGCTTTATTTATTATGGTAAACTTTATAATATTTTTCCGACTCTTTTCTGCTTCCCGTTATGAATGCTACATGTAAAATAGGGCCAAAACGACCAAAGCATAAAGTGTCACGCCGGCTGTTGTTGTTGTGCCACTATTTTTCCACAAACTTGTACCATTGAAACCTACATTGTTTATAACCACATGTTAGTAGTTCGAAATTTTACACAATAAATAATGTGTAATATCAGTCTGGTGTGTTAGACATTATTGTACAGTATGAAACTTTTGGTAAAGGTCGGATCAAGTACAAATTGTTTTGAGTTCTTTAATCAAAACATCTGACCCTTATACCAACAAACGTTGTTTGGTCATTTCATTGACGAGCAGACTTTTCCAAAGATCACCCGTCATATGAAATTATATGCTTTTCATTTTGTTTTACTTTAGTCACTAGCCAAGAGTCGAAGGGAAAGAGACCTTTATCGCATCCGATGTTAATAGTGTCATTTAGGTTTTCTATTGAAGCACCGTTGTCAAATTTGTATCCCTTGTGAACGGTCCAAGCACAATGAAGAACATCGCGGGTGTGTTGTAAACAACCTCCTTCACAAAAAGCTTTGGTTTCACTTTCACTTATGTTTAACCATCCTTTATATGCGAGTGTAAAGTTTCCCGGGCAATCTGATGAGACCTGAGAGTATCAAAATAGGTATAAGAAACAGAGAAAAAGGGTAATTAAACATGTTATGACAGATAAAAGTTGGCACGCTAGAAAGTTTTTGACATGACATGAAATTAATCATGTTAGAAGTTATTTTTGTGCTTAGATTGACCGGTTTAACCCCATGTGGTTAAAGGGAATGTGTTTGGGTAGACTTATTTAACCCTTGCAATTAAACAGGTCGTCTTTGCGTTGACTTATTTGACCTATTTAATTAAATAAGTCAGCTAACCGAATATTATTATTGCAAAATCAAATAGCCAACCTAATGAAGACCTGTTTACAACTTGATTACAATTTTTATACTTGTTTGACTCGTTTTGAAGAGTACACGGTCTTGGTCATCTCCGTTCAAGGTTGATACTACCTAAAACTAGAATTAAGGAGAATTCAGTTGTGCCTTGGTGTAACAAAGAACCCAAAAACTTACATTTTTTAGGCAATAGTATGCACTTAAACGTTGTATGAAAGGCGTAAGATTAACGTTGTATAGGGGGTTCGTTTCGCCTATAAAAATGAACAAAGTTACTTCATACAAAAGTACTATGTGTACATCAAAATTCAAAAGAAAATGAAATCAAGAGTTTTACTAAAAGCGTTGGAACTGGGAATCTGAAGGAGACCAAAGAAAAACATTAACCCAAAAAGCACACTCATTTGTAAATTCTTCATTTTGATTTGGTTGGAATAAACATAATATGTGGTGATTAATAATATATAGTAGAAAATAGTATAGACATAAGCGATGGTAACACCTGTTTGGGATAACTAAAGTATATCCTATTAGATTTGACAAAAACAAGAACTATGTTTCCAAGAAATCCTATGATTTTTTTTGGAGGTCATTTGCAAACTGTTTTAACTGTCGTAGGAGTTGGTAAAACAAATTTTGGAGAAATATAAAGAAGAAATTAATAACCATACCTTTAAGTTTTGTTTATCTTACTTTTATAAAAGAAAAAGGGTAACTATACAAACTAGTCCACTTTCTATTGACATGTACGGTAGGTACGCGAGACGTTCAAATCCAAAAAACAAAGGCAAAAACCGAAAACGCTCACAAAAACTTACGCGTTCAGCCAAAAACCTAAAACGCTAAAAAAAGCTAAAAAACGGTTTTCGTGAAAAAAAAATGAAAAATTGATCGATTAACCATCCAAAACTGTTTTTTTCGATGAACCAATGATTGATTGGATATGTATTGACGATTCCGAGATGTTTGGATGTGATTTCATGGAATGATTCGTGAAAAAATGGATTTGCGTATGTATTGTACGTTAAGACATTATTGTATTGAATCTTTTCCCTGGTTACAATTACACAAGTTATATAAATTAACGCTCAAAATCGATTTTAGCAAATTAAAGATATGATCGACAAAATATTTTGCAATATTAATGTTCGAACGTAATTGTTTGAGCGTAATGTTGCACGATAATGAAATTGTAATTTGTCGTATTGCAGTGGTGGGCTGGTGGCGGTTCCACGTATTTGCAACTTTTCTGCGTATACTACAAACAACATTTGCTTTTAACACTTTTACATACTATATTAAAAGACAAAGATGCTTTTACTGACAGTTTGTTATTATTCATGAATGTCAATTTCCATTTTGCTTATGGTACAAACATATTTGCATAACTTGACACTTATCAATCATGCATGCTTTGTTGTGTGGTTCTTGTGTACTAATAACCACTACTATAATCGTAAATGAGATGAAAAATAAGTATTTATGTTTGTCTTTTAGTGAGAAAATACAATTTTAAAAAAGATTTATTTTGTTAAAACATTATCTATATATATATATATATATATATATATATATAAGGGTTCAAATAAGAATAAGTAGTTTCCTAAAAATGGTAAGAACCAACAAAATTTTGACATGTGACATTATAAATGATGGCGAAAGAACAATTCTATGAAGCTATGTCGGTTATAATTATGAAAGAGTAATTCTAGGAAACTATGTCGGTTATTGGTAATTTTAAATCTCAACCATAGATTAACATGATCCAATGACTATGATTTATTCCTAGTCTTCCTAGGAAACTACTTATTTTTAAGATAACCGAACAATTCTAGGAAACTATGTCGGTTATAATGATGAAAAAGTAATTCTAGGAAACTATGTCGGTTATTGGTAATTTTAAATCTCAACCATAGATTAAAATGATCCAATGGCTATGATTTATTCCTAGTTTTCCTAAGAAACTACTTATTTTTAGGATAACCGAACAATTCTAGGAAACTATGTCGGTTATAATGATGAAAAAGTAATTCTAGGAAACTATGTCGGTTATTGGTAATTTTAAATCTCAGCCATAGATTAACATGATCCAATGACTATGATTTATTTCTAGTCTTCCTAGGAAACTACTTATGGGTTATCCTAAAAATAAGTAGTTTCCTAGGAAGACTAGAAATAAATCATAGTCATTGGATCATATTAATCTATGGCTGAGATTTAAAATTACCAATAACCGACATAGTTTCCTAGAATTACTTTTTCATCATTATAACCGACATAGTTTCCTAGAATTGTTTTTTCACCATCATTTGTAATACCACATGTCAAAATTTTGTTGGTTCTTACCATTCTTAGGAAACTACTTATTCTTTTTTGAACATTTTTCTATATATATATATATATATATAACTTCAAACTTTTGTGTATATAAAAGTTTGTAGAATGTGCATAAAAGTTTTTTCAACCTTTTTTTAGTTTAAATCTTATACTTTTTTATATTTTACTTTCCATTCTCTACATTTTTCATTTTTTACAAGTTTGTTGCAAAACATATTTCAATTTTAACTACAACAATTTTCCACTTTCAACTTTAGCCCCTAATACGTTTATTTTTCACAGTTTAATGTTTCAGTCCTAAGTCAACTTAGTTATTCTTTTCTATGTTTTATGTTTCGGTTTAATTTTGCGAGTTAACACACCATAACGACGTGCATGGTCGAACATTTTTATGTCCACTTTTCGTTTAGTTTAACAGCTTCAATATTAAATACTAAGTGGTTGTTTACTCGCTTAAAAATACTATTCATAAAATGATCTTATTAGCTTATGACATGTGTGCAAAACCATCCTAACTTTGAGGTGATAGTTAATAGGGCAATTTACTATTCAATTTATAACTTTCTGTGTACTAAAAACATCATTTGCTTTTAAAATTTTAACATACTATATTAAAAGGCAAAGATGCTTCTACTGATAGTTTGTTATTATTCATGAATGTCATTTTCCATTTTACTTGTGGTACAAACATATTTGCATAGCCTGTCACTTATCAATCATGTTTTGTAGTGTGGTTCTTAGGCCATGTGTAGTGGGCGCGGATTTGAGCGATTTTTGGGCGCGAACACCCCCCCCCCCCCGCCGGGCGATTTTTGGACGAAAAGGGAACTTACAATGGAACCCGATGAACCCGAAGCAACCGAACCACCCATTCCCTGCTTTCGGTCAACTACATGGTTCGCAAAATCAACCGAACGTGAACTTACAATGGAACCCGATGAACCCGATAAACCAACCCAAATTCTTTTTTTTTAGTTATGTATTTTTTTATTTTTAGTTACGTGTTTTTTTAGTTATGTATTTTTTTATTTTTAGTTTTGTATTTTTTTTAATTTTAATGCATTTTTATTTAATTATTTAAATAAATTGGTTTTTATTTGTTTAGTTTAATTATAAAAAAAAAATAATAAACAAAGATACTGTGGGCCCAGTTTGTAGCTCTTACATCATTACACCCCAAATACAAATTTGCACTCCTTGCTGACTGGACCCCACGTGTCACAATTCGCCCCCATTTGTAGCTCCTCCACTACGCATAGCCTTATGTTCAAATAACTACTATTTTACCTTAAATGAGATGAAAAATAAGTATTTATCTATGTCTTAAAAGATTTATTTTGTTAAAACATTATCTATATCTATATATATATATATATCCTAAGAGAACCCTTTGCAAATTGAGAATTTTGAGAACCATTTTGAACCACTAAAAACACCTTTAAAAAAATATTTAAAAAAATCATAAAACAAAAAATAATAAAAATTTTTAAAAAGGTAAAAAAACCAAAATTCTTATATTCCATTCCGGTTTCATTAAAAAATACAAAAAATAAAATAAAAAAATCGTCGTATTATACACATATGTATAATTTTATATAATCTTTGGTTACGTAATATACACATATGTACAATATCATTTATCTTAAATTATACACATGTGTACAAAAAAACATGTAAATATACATATATGTATATATTATACGTATGTGTATATAATTTAGCAAAACCGAGTTTTTTTTTATGAAACCGAGATGATAAAATAAGCATTTTGGTTTTTATACTTTTTTGATTTTTGTGTTTTTTTTTATTTAATGATTTTTTTATTTTTTTATTTTTTGTGGTCTAAAATGGTTCTCAATTTCAAAAAGGTTCTCTCATGATCCTGATCCTATATATATATATATATAGAGAGAGAGAGAGAGAGAGAGAGAAATGATCAAGAGAGAACTCCGGTTTAAAGAGAGAACTAATAAAAAAATATTTTTAATTTAATAAAAAAAATATTTTTTCTTTCATCCTTCTTATATGTTGCTATTCTTTACCATAAAAGAAACTTAAAAAAAACTTGTTGTAATGCACATATGCAATACATCGACTTTTTCTTAATATATATGTGCACTAGTGTGTGTTTTTATATGTACAATAGTATTGGTATATGCAATTGTTTGTATTGTATATGTGCAATAGTGATATATTATATACAAACATAAAAAAATCGATATAGAGCATATGTTTATTAGTGTTGTATTACATATATGCGATAGTGTGTATTGCATACAATTATTAGTGTTGTATTTGCATAAATTCAGTAATGTGTATTATATAATTCAATTGTGTTGTATTACACGCAATAAAACAATATTGTATATATGCAATAGGAATTAGTGCACATATGCACTACCTCGACAAGTTGTTTTTTTTGTTTGTTTTTTTAATTTATTTATTTTAGTAACAATATCATCTTATTAGAATGAGGAAAGAAAAAAAATCACTAAATAATTTTTTTTTAAATAGTTAAAAATAATTCTTTAATAGTTCTCTTTTTAAAAAAAATTCTCTTTAGATTATATATATATATATAATTGCAAACTTCTGTGTGTATAAAGATTTGTATTGTGCGCATAAAAGTTTTTCCAACCTTTTTTTTGTTTAAATCTTCTTCTTTTTATACTTTACTTTCTAATCCTTACATTTTTTTTTATCTTTTGCAAGTTTGTTGTAAAACATATTTCAATTTTAACTACAACAATTTTCCACTTTCAACTTTAGCCTTTAATACGTTTATTTTTTACATTTCAACGTTTCGATCATAAGTCAGCTTAGTTATTCTTTTCTATTTTTCACGTTTTGGTCTAATTTTGTGAATTAACACACCACAATGGCATGCATGATCGAACGTTTTTATGTCTACTTTTCATTTAAATTAGTGGTCTTGCCGGGTTCAACTCCCTATTAACACACAAGTTTGATAAAATGTTTAAAAATTATTTTCTTGGTGTTACGCTCCTACTGCAACACGGTGACATTAATGTTAGTTAAGTTATATCTGATAGTTATACATTGTTTAAAAATAATACAATGATAAAGTGTCTTGTTTTCGTGTTGTCGTGATATATTATAGTATTTCTTTTATGTACATGCAGTATGACCTTTTATGAATACGTTTTTTGTTTGTAGATACCCCACATGTGTTGTTTAAAATAAAACTAACTTTAGAATAAACTAGAGATTTGTATGTCCGTTACGCGACAAAGTTGATTGGTAAATGCGAAATTAGTAGGTATTGACTACGTTATTTATATGGTATTAATGTATCATAATTAAACATAGAAAATAAATTCATCAAATTGACATTCTTTAAATAAAAAAGGTAGCGGCACTCGTATAGTGTATTACAAAATAATTTAACATATTTATTCGGTTGGTTAACCGGAACATTTAAATAAAATATTTAAAACGCCGTTTAATCCACCGGTAAAACTCAAGAGTTGTCGTTTCCAAGTGTTGAGGCGGTAAATCGATGTGAATTCGGTCGTTTCGGTTACAATTGTTACAATACCAAAATAAAACCAAAGAAAATATATGAAAATCGAGGTGGATCGATGGTGTGACATTTTAATTTAAAAGTTTATAAAAGTTAATGTACGTTTCAGTTGAAAGTAGTATACATTATTGGCAAAATAAAAAATCAAATAAATTGGTTAAAAAGAAATTGATAAGGGGGCAATAAGTAAAAAAGTGTAGGTGTATAAATAGCTGTCATATTCACATTCTTCACGCAACCCCACATTTTTACAATCTCACTCACTCTCACTCTCACTCTCACTCTCACTCTCACTTATTACATCCCCATCTCACTCTCATTCATTACACCGCCATGGATTCCGGTACCCCTCCATTCTCACCACCACCGCAACAACCTCTGTCCAAAGAGTTATATGGTAGTATGTGGTTGTTCAAACCAGGGCCGACCCTGTGGGTGACAGGATGGCCCTCAGTCCGACACCTTTCTAGACCCAAATTTTTAAAAAGTTTATATGTATTTTTATGAAAAAAATATATTTATATTTAATGTTTAAACTCAATTACATAATAACTTGCTTGGTTTAGTGACATATGGGTGTGACTCCCAACCAAAAAATGTTGTGGCTTTTATTCTCACTTAAAACATGTTTAAGTTTATTTTATACATAAGTTTTTTACTCAACCAAAATCATAAATATAAAAATTAAATTGTTTAAAACCAACAAAAAACTCCTTTTACATAAGGCCCAAAATAATTTTTGCATTTGGCTCAAAATATTTTAACAATTCTAGGAGACGGCCCTGGTTCAAACAATTTCACAAGTGCTCTCGGAGGTTCCGATCCGAGAGTAATTTGCTCCGCCAAGCCCACCAACACCTATTTTTCCAGCGAACCAACCACCACCTCCAGCGAACCAATCACCACCTCCGACAAACCAACAACCACCTGCTGATAACCCACATCCACCCCAGGCGAACCAACCACCACCTCTGGCAAACCAACAACCACCTGCTGCTGTTAACCCACAACCACCACCTTCTGCTGTTAACCCACAGCCACCATCTGCTAACCCACAGCCACCACATGCTAACCCACCTGCTGCTGTTAACCCACAGCCACCACCTGCTAACCCACAGCAACCTCCTGCTAAGCCACCACCTGCTGCTGTTAACCCACAGCCACCACCTGCTAACCCACCGGCTGGTGTTAACCCACAGCCGCCTCAGGCGAACCAACCACCACCCGATGTTCTGACAAACCAACCACCACCCGTTGTTTAAGTAAACCAACCACCACTACCGGCTTCCTCCTCCGCCACCACTTCCACTGGCTCAGATCTTTCAAGACCTATCTCCTCACTGAAAACCCTCCATCTCTATCGACATCCCACCAGCACCGCTGCCGTCGCCAGCCCTCCATCATCGTCGTCACCACCTCTTATTACCATCACCTCTGATGACTGCAGGGATCGCATTCATCATATTATGTTATGACTTAGGAATCATGTTATTATATAACTCGAGATTGTTTTTATGAATCATTTTCCGTTATCAATGATTGTGTTTGTGATTGTGTGTGTGGTCCGTACGGTTAGGGTCCAGTAGTATCTCAATCATTATATTTGAGAGAATTCTCAAAATAGGCGAAATAGGAGAGAGAATCTCAAATTAATCCAAATTTCCAAAAATTTCCATGATAGTCCAAGCAAAACTCACGCCGCCGATGAATTTGGTTAGCCACTAATTGGAACATTTTTGCCTTTCATTTTCTTGTATTTGTAATCGTAACCCGACCTGGGTTCGTATTCGGATAATTTATCAATAAAGATCCCGCATTTCTTACTATTATTTTATTTTATTTTAAAATTAATTGTTAACAACTACTAGAATTGTGCAATAATAAACCCCCCCACACCTTTCTTGATCCGCAAATAATGGCTTTAAACACGAAATTGATTATACTAAATCATTTCTTGATCTTAACAACGTCTACCTACACTCTAAACTTGGTAAACAATGAAGAATAGACGGCTTTCTGTAAATATGAACTACGGCCTAATCGGACTTGTTACACTATAAATACCTATCAATAATGCAATTAAACAACCACACCATCTCTGTAATACCACGACACAAACTCCTAACCTAATTGCAACATACCAATTCGTTAATAGCAGTTTTGATACCAAGCTCAAGTCATGAGCCCTATCTTTTCGTTCACCCTCAATTCGTCATCATTTTTGGTACTTGTTACATGTATTTAGTTCGTCTTTTATCAATTAACAATAACCCTATTTCATTTTGGATTAACAATGAGTAAATAAATCATTTTCAGAGCATTTTTGAAAATAGTCATGTACACACAGTATAGATACACGATAGGTGTAATACATTTTTTCATATACGTTATGTAATTATTTGGTTTGCTTATAATTTTATAATTTGGATCATCCTGTGTGTCACACGAGCTCTAAAACTAGTATTATTATATGCAAAAATTGTTATTACTTGCTCAACTTTATGTTTATAAACTATGTATTTTCACGCATGACGCAAGTAGTTATATTGGATGAAGAAAGAGAACCAAGAGTAGTTTGGACCCTATATTGCATGTCGAATAAGATGGATTTTATTTCAATTGTTTAATTGTGATGTTATTTCCGTTAAGACAATATCATGTTTTTATGTACTTGACTGACCGTCACATGAAAAAAAATAATTTAGATATTGACACGTGTAATTTATTTAGTGAATTTTGAGATATGATACAATATTGTCGCGCCCCAGCAAGTTCCGCTGTCACACCCCGACTTAGGGCCTAGGCGTGTGATCAATAGTTGGTACCTGTTTTGTAAATATATTAGAGTTGCGGGTTTGTTTAGCGGAAGTCTTTAATATAAAATATTCATTTGTAAAATATCAGGTTAAAATACCCATTTAATGTTTACAAAGCATGTTTGAGAAAATATATTCTTTTCAGCGGAAGTCTTGAATAAAATATTATTATAATTGGAAACTCGGGTTTAAATACCCGTTTGATATTTCAAATACCTTTCTCTAGAAAAAATAATTCTTTATAATATTTTAATATAAAATATCTGAGCCATTAGATAGCATCTAATGACTAATTTTCCAATCTTCTATTATATCTTGCTTGTCTGTTCTAACCTTTCTTGTTTTCATGTAAAATGGGTTGGAAAATACGTCAGCGCACAGCTGGTGAATGACGTTGACTCTGTTATAAAATCTTTTCAATACCTTTGTGAAACCAACAATAATACCTTTGTTACTACTCATTAGGCACCCAACTAAATTGGGACCAAATTACCCTAAGTACATGTACAATTAATTATATACACAAATCATTTCTCATAAAGCTTCCAGAGACATGCTGATGATTTGCATGGCCTCGGGGAAATGCCGAGTCACCATGTATGAATGGATCTAGACACATGTATACTCTTAATCAGAGTGTCCGTTTCTTATTATTGTAACACAAAGTTTTAAGGATTCATAAATCCTATGTAAACATTTTGACTCTAAAAAAGGTTGTAAAAGTTCAAGGCGTATTCACATTTTCTGTTTATAATTAGTTTTTGATACTAATTCTTGTTTTCTGTTTTCTACTTCTTGTTTTGTTATCCCGGACCTATAGTACGAGAATAACCTTTGTATAAATAACTAGATCATTGATCCAGCTTCAAACCTTTAGTCTGTTTTGTATAGCTTTAACCTTGATAAAATCATTTGTTTATATAAAACATTTGGACCTTTAATCCTTTTGTTTATTTACCAATTATATGTTACGTTTCATCTTCAGGAAGAAACATCTATACTGAGTTTATTCTTCAAAGAGAAACAATAATTCAACTATACTCTTTTTATATAAATATTATATTTCTTAATAATAAATAAATACTATTTTGTCTCTGCCCTTTTTAGTACATGCTTACGTTTCTTAAGAAGAAACAATATTTTGACTATAACATTCCCTTAAGAAAAGTTATAGAATGCTTAATTGAAATCAAGGTTCGGGCTATATCCCTGACTATGGTCTAAGCCATTTATAATAATAAAATAATAACTTAGACAGAACCCCTACCTCACACGGGTATTCGGAGTAAGATATTTATCACTTATCGGGCAGCACTTCTACTCTATATCACGTATCGGGCTTAAACCGTCAGAACCTCGAAGCTTGGCACGTATTACGAGATTGGCACGCAAAACGGTAAAGAGAGATAAAGTATTTTAGAGAGAGAGTGGAAGGTGTGTGAGGGAGAAATGCCGTCGCCCTCCCTTTTATAGGCAAAACTAAGTCCCATCGCGATACGCGATGGGCTCTACCTTAACGGCGTCGCGTATCGCGGCGCCTCCTTTTGTGAGGTCACGCCACGTGGTGACACGTGGTCTGTCACACTGCCACGTGTTGACACATGGCTCGACACGTGTTTCGTTTTGTAGACATGGGATCGCGATACGCGATCCCCAGCCTTACCTCCATCGCGTATCGCGATGAGGTACAATTTCTAGAATTTCCTTTTTAAGTCCCTGCACTTTCAAATCTTGTCATTTTACTGGTCTCGTTTCCACTTTCCAAAATCAAATAAGGCGGATCTGAAGCGGCTCGCGGCGATGCGAGCGAAGTGCAAAGTGCGACATCAAAGTGCCACATTGTGCCCTTCGCCGTCGCCACCCGCCACCTCCACCATCCTCCTGGAGCCCAAGCCCGTGCGTGTGCGCGTTGGGTGCTCTGCACCCTCCGCCAGGACCACTTGGTGCATGATGTGTGTTTAAAGGTTGTTTCTTTCTACGAAACTCACAACTAAGCTTTAAATTTATAAAACGGATTTTCTTAATAAAACTACACATGTCACACCTCGACCAAAGGTGGCGGAACATGCCGGGGTGCAACCGATTGCCCAAATACACAAGACACTATTTAAAGTGACAATATTTATTCAACTCGTTTTATTTCAACTAGTCAATAAACAACACATCTCGTTCACACAAACAAGTTGAATACAAGTAGAAATTATGTTGTTCGTTTTACTAATATTCTAATAGCCTTGGTAACATTTTCGTCAAGTCCTCGAGTCAACAAAAGTCAAACCTGTAACATTTCATAAAATAAAGTTTGTCAAAACAAAGGTTGGTGAGCAATTCATAAGTTTGAGCATATAAGTATATAATAATAAAAAGCCACAAAACTTGTATACGAAACAATAAATAAAAGCCATAATTTGGATAAAATCGCTAATAGAATTACGTTAGCGACACCTACCATAAGAGAATACCAGATGGTTCATGATTTAATAGAATATCGTTAATTGCATTACGTTAACGACACCGTGCTATAAGAGAATACCAGATAGATCACGGATTTATAGACTTCCACCAACCAAAAGCGATAAACACATAGGCAAACATAGAACACCAAATCGAGCAAGTATTTAAGTAATGTATACAATCACGTTTGTGGATTTAAGATTCAAGTAAATAAAGCATTTAGTTTGATAAGTATGAAATGTCACCCCAAAACAAAAGATGGAAAAATGGGTATGAAAGTACTCACCTCGATTGACGAATTGAGAAACTAATAAGTGATCGACATATAGAAAGCTTGTAAACGAAACGAACGAATCCGACTTGAAAGCTAATTGAAAACGAATAAGTAAATATATTAATGAACTTGAACTTTAGTTGAAACTACATTTGAAACATTTGGACGAGAAGGTTCGGTTATTAATCGGGTTACCGATTAATTTGTTAACGATTAAGGACTCGTACTTAATTGATAATTTAAAGTAAAATAATATTATTTTGTTGGGCTTTTAAAAAACTAAAC
This sequence comes from Bidens hawaiensis, assembly GCF_021521415.1. Classification (NCBI taxonomy): domain Eukaryota; kingdom Viridiplantae; phylum Streptophyta; class Magnoliopsida; order Asterales; family Asteraceae; genus Bidens; species Bidens hawaiensis. The sequence continues at coordinate 35,397 of NW_027500616.1, forward strand.
CAATATTAAATAGAAACAAGACGGGTTTTAAATCAAGGGTTCGGTTTTTATAAAAATGAATTGGTAATAAAGCTTATCATAATATTATTAAAGATAAAGATAGCAGGGATAATAATGACTTAAAAAAATATGTTATATATATATATATACACACACATATCCATATATACACATACATGGATATATAATATAATAATTATAACAATAACTATTTCTAATAATATTAATATAGTATACTAATTATAACAATAATTATTATTATTAATACTAATAATAATAGTTAAAGAATAATATCTTGGTATAAATTTAAAGTGTTGTTGATAAAAATATTAATAATAATAGTAAAAATGATATCATACTCGATGTTGGTTCGATTTCTAAACGAATTTACAAAATAAATATAATATATTATTGTTAATAAATAAATGATAGAAATATGATTTTAATAAATCATAATATGATCTTTATTAATAATAATAGCAACTTTAATATTTATAATAATAATAATAATAATCGTTATAAATAATGAGTTTTATATAATTAAATAGTTTTATACTAATTATACGACTTTTAACAACGATAACACAAAATCAGTTTAGGAGGAGACTCGAACCCGAGACCTCTAGTCTAACAACTAACGTACAAACCAACCGAGCCAAGATAACAATTGTCAACTAAACCCATAAGAAAATTCATATATCCATTACCCGTCTATTCATCTTTTCCCCAAATCAAACTGACTCCATACCCTTCGAACCAGTTTCCAAAGGAAATAACCGATTAATAAAACCATCTATAAACAATTTGGATCCAATAAATGATATGTGAAAACTGACAGCGACAAAGCCTAAAATGATTTACTATTAACTATCCATATGGTCGTGTCTCTACACCGAGAAGAAACTGAGCCAAAACCACCGGAGATCGTTGACAGCAACCGGAAGGAGAGAGAGAGAGAGAGAGCACAGTGAGAGAGAGAGAGTCAGAGAGAGAGAGCAGGAGAGAGATAGAGACGGTGAGAGAGAGGTTGGGGCACCGGTCGCCGGCTTTCCGGTCGCCGGAAAGACGATTCTGAGAGAGGAAAGAAAGGGGGTTTTGGGGTGCGGGGTTACCGGAGAACGAGAAGGGGAAAAGGAGGGTTCGGTGGTGGTGTGCTCGCCGGAAAAATGAGGGAGGTGGGTAGTGCTCGACGAAGGTCGTTGGACGCCGGAAAACGGCGCCGGAAGTGCCGAGAGGAAGAGGGGGAGTGGCGGTTGTGTTGTGTGTGTGTGTTAGGGCTCGCCGGAGGTTGCGCCAAGCAGGAGTTGCGGCGGCCGCCGGAAAATGAGAGAAAGATATGGGGGTAATGGGTTCATGATATTAGGGTTAGGGTTTTTAAGTGGTATATATATGTATAACATATTTACATAGAAGGCCCTCCAAGTTTCACACAACGTTTAAAATGAGTTTAAAGGTTCTAAAAGCTTATAACGACTTTACAAAAATTAGTTTGAACCCCTTATCTTTTTCTTAACGACACTAAAATATGACCAATATCGATTTATTGATGATCGAGGTATATAATAATATTATATAATAAGTAAATAAGGTTCTAAAAATGTTGAGTCGGGTTTACAATATGAAAGTTTACAAAACGAATATTAATCGAGACTCAAATTTGACGAATGTCACAACACACAACCGGAAAGTGTACCGATCGTAAGTATTGTAGAACTAAGAAAGTCCGAGTATTGAAAACGAGGACACGTGACAACGTCTATGATCACTAACCCTAGAAAAGACTTTCCTAAGAATAATATTTTAAAATTGATTTTTAATTATTAAACTACTTGACCTAACTTACTTTAACTAAATTAAAAGACTTAACTTAACAAGACTTAATGAAACTTTAAGAATTAACTAACAATGGAGAAAAATGTCTATGTAACATCCCGTTTTCTCGTTTCAGCTAATAAAATAAATTATGATTTATTATTATTATGAGTCGAGTTTGTGTTGGATTAAATAAATATGAGTTATGGATTTGGGTTAAAAGGAAAGGAAGAAAAGATCATGGGCTTAAGCGCCTGACCCATCATATATAAACAATAATTAACCCTCAATCCATTCATTTACACATATTCCATACACCACCCAAAACACACACCTAAGATCTCTCTGTAGTTTTCTCCTTTCTCTAGTCGAACCAAGAAGGAAGAATCGATCCCGACCCGAGGTAATGATAATATGATGTTGTATGGATCCAACCTATTAGACTTAGTCATGAAACAACGAACCGACACCGTTAAACCGTTAAAGTAATGAGATCCGGGTGGATTCGGGTGTAAACCGAACCAAAGATGAGCTTAGGGGTCACCCTAGCTCAGATCTGGATCGAACGGGACGAAATACGGTGAAAAACGAGTGAGATCACGTTTTTCCGGAATGGCGAGACGGCGTAAAGGCTGCGCCGGAACAGTGGATGTGTCAGAGAATGTTTCTCTGACCTAATCCTAATTCATTAACGGAGGTTTAACGAACTAGCCTTGATTCGTTAGCTAATTCGTTAAGGAAAAGAATGACGAATTAGCCCCATTTGTTAAGGTCCAGCTCGTTATAAAGGATCAGTTTGTTAAGGTCCAGTTCGCTATAAGGACCAGTTCGTTATAAAGGTCCAATTCTCTATAAGGACCAGTTCGTTATAAGGTCCAATTCATGATAAGGACCAGTTAGTTATGAGGCCTAATTCGTTACAATAGTAATTCGTTATGAACTCCCATTCGTTAAGGACTGAATAACGAATTAGAACTTTGAAAGAATGACAGAAAGGTCCCTGGACTTAAAATAAAATGGATAAATCACATAGAAACCCTCGAACTTTTTAAGTTAGCAAATAATATAATAATCAAGAATCCTAATGGAAAATGTGTTAAGACAGTTAATGAAAATAAAATTTTTCCAAACTGATAATATAATAACCAAGCTTAACCCCAGCCAGGGGCGCTGCCCCCGGACCCCCGTTCGTTGTGGGTTATATGAAGATATAAATATGATATGAGTAGTAATAGATAATTGATACATGTAATTATTATACAGTTTGCCGTGCACGGCTCAAGAAAGGAATAACTATTAACGATGAACATAACCGCATTCAGGTGAGTTTCTAGCCCCATTTCCTTGTTATGTATTCGGGGCTGTGTGCATACTCGATGTGATAGTTAATACACTTACCTTAAATGGTGTATGTCATGTATGACTTATATGTTAATTATGTATATCTTGAATGTGAACGAAAGCTTGTTGGTACGTGAACGATCTTCGGATATTGCATGTATTAACAAGGGAGGTATGTATGTAACGGATGAATGTGTGTGTTAG
>NW_027500617.1:0-25185 GCF_021521415.1 Bidens hawaiensis
TACCTCTACTCACCGATCACTACCATTGGATTTTCTAAGCGTTTTAAGCTTTAACGTTCTTCTTGTTATGTTCTTAAACGTCATTCGTATTTGAATCTTACACTGAAACCATGTTTCAGTACCTCCAAACATTTTTGGTGTGATTATACATCAAAACTACAAAAGAACAAATTGGTTAGTTCCTCGGGGACTTGGCACCATTAATCCATTATCACATCCCATGCCCTTACACCCCAACAAGTGTTACACATGTATGTTAAAAAAACAACATATGATGATATGATCTCACCCTAAGCAATGTTAATCAATTAGGCGTTTAAAATAGATTAAACTCGGTTCAGTTAGACACATTTCTAATTCAGATCGGTTAAGTTAGACAAATTTTTAATTCGGATCGGTTGAGTTTTTATTATGGTTAACAAAAATTAAAAGAAATAAATCAAATTCTGAACCAACGAACACCAATACATTTAGGGTGTGTTCGTTTCACAGAATTCGTGGAAATTCAAATGAATTAGAACTAAAACCCCATGAAATGGCGTGTTCGTTTCGTTGGAATTGGAATCTTAATTCCATTTTGGTGTGTTCGGTTCAAATAATTGGAATTGGAATTAAATTCCTTTAAATAAAGGGATTTCAAATCCTTCCAAAATGTGAATGAATTCAAGGAAATTCATTGAATCTTATCTCGAGTTTTTTTTAAATGAAGATAATGGATAAAACATTTTTAGCTTTTTTAGATTTTTTGTTTTTAATTTATATTTTGAGTTATGAATTTTTGATTATTATTTTTGAATATTTTTTTGAGGGGTTTTTGATCTTTATAGAAAACCCATAAAAAATTCAAAAAAAATAATAAAAAAATCATACCGGAAAATATAAATAAAAAAAAATCTAAAAAAGCTAAAATATTTTCGCCTTTATCATTGTTTAAAAAAAAACCCTCTTTGATTCATGTTCACTTATCAAACGAACACATTAAGAATGTATTTGGATTTCAATTCCCCTCAATTCCAATCCTATTGGAATGTTTAGATTCCAAATCCAATTACTTCAAATTCCAATCCTATGCAAAGTCCAATTCTAATTACATTTCATTCCGTGAAACGAACGCACCCTTAGGTGTTTCTGAGAATAGGCTTCATCTAAGACGCAGGCTTCTGAAGTGATCAAGACTAATTTGTTCGGTTGGATACAAGGCCGGCCATGGCATAGGGCAGGGTAGTCGACGGCCATAGGCCCGACTACCCGCTAGGCCCGATTTTTTTTTTAAATTATATATATTCTATGAAAAACTATATCTATAATTAATGTTTAATACAATTACACAACAACTAACTTGGTCTGGTGGTAAAGAGGTATGATTCCCAACCAAAATGTTTTTAAAAATTAAATTATTTAAACTTAACAAAATACTCTTTTTACATTAGGCCCAAAATATTTTTCGTCTTCGCCCCAATTTTTTTCTCAATTCTCGGAGCCGACCCTGATTGGATAAAGTGTAGATCATTGTTCAAAGAGTTAGATTGGCTAACTTGGTTGGAGTCTCATGTTTGTTGTGTGGCTTGAGTATGTATTGTTGTTTAGGACTTTAGGGGGTGTTTGGTAGAGGAAATTGAGGGGTGAGAAATGGAATTGGAAAGAATTCTCTTGTTTGTTTATGAAAGAAAGAGGTGAGAAATGGAAATAAACCATTTCCATTTCTCTGATTTTGTTTCTCTAAAAAAAGCGGAGAATTGATTTCTAGGGTTTCATTTCTCCCATTTTCCTCCTTTTCATTTCTCCCATTTTCCTCCTTCAGCAAGGATAGCACCGCAACCCAATTGCCTCCTGTTAATCGTTATCTCGACAGTCACTCACCAATCGGTTGCAACATTCACCTATTCCTTCAATAACCTTTATAATTGCTAATCGATTATGCGGTAGTGTTGACCAATTCCCTTTCTAACTGCGGTTGTCGCCTCCTTCGGCAGGTCTTGCAATTATCATTTATCTTTAATTTATTGCTTGATTGCACTCAAATTAGTGGTTCATTGTTTGTGATTTTGTCAATTTTCTTAAAGACACTGGTTTATTTTGTTGTTCATTTCATTTGAAGGTTGTTGTGTAGAGGGTTACACATGTGTTATACTTATAAATTACATGTCCTTTCGTGTTAGTCTATAAAGTTTTCTTTAGGTTTGTTGACTCATTTTATTTAATTGATTTGGAGGTGACTGGCTTTGTGTCTGTGAAATGTTACAAATCCGTCGTTGTGTAAACCAATATCTTCGACTAGACTATTGTAAATTATGGTGTATGTTTTGCAAGCCATTTGAGGAATAAGCCTTACACTTACACTTGCAGGTTTTCTTTGTTTTACTCTTCATTAGGGGATGGAGGAATTTAGACCTATTATGTGTGATTATTTTGAGATTTATTTTTTCACGTTCATAAAATTTGAACCTATTATGATTTATGATTGGTTATTTTGAGATGGATATTCGTTTTCCTACAATTACATGTTCACTTTCACATAATTTTGTGGTGCAATTTGATGCAAGATTTGGCATTCATGTTCTAGGATTTGATGAGTAATTTCGCCGGTTCATAGTGTCCATTTTGACACTTTATAAGATAACTTGGAAGCTTCTTTCACTTTAGCTCAATTTTGCACTTTATTTTGCTGCATTTTGGTGTGCATTTTGGCTACGTTTTTGCTTTAATTTACCTGCAATCTCATGTGCACTTTGGCAGCCTCATAGTGTATGATTTTGGCAGCTTTAACATGTGCATTCTTACATAGGTATTGTTAGCATTCGATAATGCCCTCAACTTTTGATATATACAACTGATACATGGGTATTGTTTGGATTAGTTAGATATCAGTTTAGAAATGTTTATTTAGGATGAAGATTTTGGATTTTTTCTTTTTGGACAATATATAAGTTTGGTTCCTCTGAACATGGTGCGCTTATTATAAACTATCGTGAGGTCTAGTTTAGTGTATAATAGGAACTATGAACTCTTTTGATTTGTTATATATATGAAGTTTAGATTTAACAGACACAAAGCAAACTGATATACTTTATTTTCATCAGCATCGGCAGTCACCTGACATCCATCAGCATCGCCGCCGTACCTGGAATCAGCTTCTATCAATAATTTAATCATCAGCAAACCTAACCTGTGAGTTCTCCTTTAATCCAACACTTTGTTTTCATTATACATCTTATTCTATTAAGTGGTAGAACATGAATTAGGTTTATGTTGTTGATTAAATTAGCATCTGCTTCAATATTCTTAGCTAAATGAAGTTTAGATTTAACAGACACAAAGCAAACTAATATTTGGATTATATTTTGGAGTTATTTGTTTTTCTTAAATTTTCTTATATTTTTATGTGTAGATGGCAAGATCACCTTCCAGACAAAGAATAGTTGCCATAGGTGCATTTTATGTCATTTATGTTACGATTCGTTGGTGAATGTTGTGTACTTATCATTTGCATCGGTCGATTGAGTCAATGACTTTACGTACAAAATATTTAATGAGTTACCATAATAGGCGTGAAAACATGGTAAGGATGGTTTATGAAAGTGATGTTACGAGTGTTGTTAACATAAGAATGAATATACATGCATTTACAACACTTTGTGATATGCTAGAAACTAGAGGGAGACTAAAGAATAGTAAAAACATGCTAGTCGATGAGCAAGTTGCTATGTTTTTACATACCCTTGCTCATAATGCAAAGAATAGGATACTAGTCAACAGATTTCATCGGTCGGGGGAAACTGTAAGTCGGTATTTCAAGTTAGTCTTAAATGCTATATGTCGATTACACAAAGAACTCTACAAGTCACCCGTGCCAGTGCCAGATAATGAAACTGATGAAAGATGGAAATGGTTTAAGGTTAGTCAAACACATTTTTTATTAAAGATATTTTTTGCTAACATACATTAGTAAGTAATGATTTCTTTTAACCCAGGGTTGCTTAGGAGCATTAGATGGAACATACATTAAAGTTAAAGTCCCTGTTATTGATAGAAAACCTTATAGGACAAGAAAAGGGCAGATTTGTACTAACGTACTCGGAGTATGTACGAGAGACCTTTTATTTACGTATGTCTTAGCGGGATGGGAGGGTTCTGCAGCTGATAGTAGAGTTTTGCGTGATGCAATCAGTAGACCCAATGGTCTTAAAATAACTCCGGGTTTGTGATAGACAATTTTCAAAGAATATACATAGATTTAAGTATGATAATTAACATAGAGTTTATGGTTAACTGTAGGAACATACTACCTTTGTGATGCTGGTTATACAAATGGTGAAGGATTTTTAACTCCATATCGAGGTCAACGTTATCATCTTAACGATTGGTCTCGTCCTCCTACGAATGCTAAGGAGTTCTTTAATATGAGACATTCATCGGCTAGGAATGTTATAGAAAGATGTTTCGGAATGATTAAAGATAGATGGGCTATTTTGCGTGATAACTCATATCATCCCATAGAGTCCATGCCACGTATCATCATTGCTTGTTGTTTATTGCACAATTTCATACGAACAACAATGAGTGAAGACCCTCTTGATAACGAAATCCCAGTAAATCACACATAACCTGCAAATGACCATGACAATGTTATTTCTATGATCGAGCCCTCACAAGAATGGACCGATCGTAGAGACCTTCTTGCTAATGAAATGTTTAATAGTTGGACTGCGATGCGTGCGCAGCGTGCCAACAATGTTTCTTAATTATGTTTGACAATTATGTATTTTTTATTTGTAGAACCAAGGATGTTTCTTATTAATGTTTATTTATGCACTTTATTTGTTTCTTATTAATGTTTCTTGTTATATTTGTATTTGTAGTTACATGAATTATGATTTTTAATTGTATAATTATGCATTTGTACGTAGACATGGCAGATTCAAATATAGTGAGAGGAGTTACTCGGAGCAAGCATACCTGGACAAATGATGAAGATGCAAAGCTAATTGATGCATTAATGGAGATACATGCATCCGGAAAGTATGCTGGTGCTGACAATGGATTCAAACCAGGTTATTTAAATGGTGTTCAACAATTGCTAGATGTAAGTCTTCCTAACTCTGGCCTCAAAGCAGAACCACATATAAAGTCTAGGATGAAGACATGGAAGACACACTTTAGCATTGTATATGATATGGTGCATACAAGTGGGTTTGGTTGGGATGAACAAAAATGTTGTATTATTGCCGATGATAGTGTTTGGAATGAATACGTGAAGGTATATTCTAAAAAATATGTTTTTTAGATTTTAAAATTTTAGTCTAATTTATTTGTAATTGTCTTGTAGTCTCACAAAGGTGCTGTGAATTTTCGTGACAAGTCATTTCCTTTCTATGACAAATTGTGTACCATATTCGGTAAGGATAGAGCTACTGGTAGTAAAGCAGTTGACCTTGGAGAAGAAGATGTTGTTCAAGAGACGCAAAAAAGCTCACCTGTTGATATTGAAGACTTTAATTTTGTTGATGAAGCCGTTCCAAATGTTGATAGATCTGAAGGATAAACAGGAAGTGTAACAAGAAGCGCAAAAGAGGTAGAAGCACGGATGCAGATGAGATATATCGAGAGTCTTGCAAAGATATCAAGGAAGTTTTGCTTCGATTTGGGGAGATGGTGGGTGAACAACTTAGCAAAGAAGGTATGGAGGCTCGTGAAATCTATGAAAAGGTTAGTGATGAGTTGAAAGCTTTACCAGGTATCACTACGAAAAAACGGTTCAAAGCAGCTCATTTGATTGGTAAAGATGTGGATCTAGGACGTTCTTTTCTTGCGTTGACAATAGAAGAGAAAATTGAGATGGTCGAGTTGTATACCGATGGTTCAATGGGATAGTTGTGTATGGTTGAAGTATGTTTTGTATGTGAATTGGTTTTAACTATGGTTGATGTTTTTTGCTTAAAAACTATTTTTTGTATGTGAATTGGTTTGATCAATGCATATTTTGGTTGGAATTTATGCATCTTTTTATATGTTTTTTATTTTTTAATAAATATTTGTTATGAAAAAAATACTTATGCTAATGATAAAGTTGATATAATTCTCTGTTTATTTTCTATGTACCAAACAAGAGAAATGATTCTCAGCTATATTTCTCTACTGAAATCTCTGTACTACCAAACAGAACAGTCAATTCTCATTCTCCAGACCAATTCCCTTTCTCTGCAATTCCATTTCTCTATTCCATTTCTCTACAATTCCATTCTCTGTACCAGGGTGTGTTTTTTTTCCTTGTTTGCACTCCTTGGTTGTCCTCTAGCTTCTAGCTAGAGGTTACCTGTTTGTTTTAATTTAATTTTGCAATGGCTTTTTAAAAAAATTAATCAAGTCTTTCCGTATTTAAATATATATTGATATGACTTTGTAAATTTAGTGCTAATAATTTTTTACATCCGTATGAAGCAATCATATAAAAGAAACAATTATAGTGTTAATTTGTGTGTGAGTATTGGCCTGACATGACATCGAAGCTTAAAAAGTGAGACGTTCCCATTAATTAGATAGATATTGATATGATTTGATAAATTTATTGTTTTTTTAATTTTTTTTACATTCATATGAAATCTTAATCTTAAATCTTAAATATATATATAAACGAAACATTTAAAAGTTTTCTGATTACTTCTTACATCTTCTCAAACCCACCATATTGCTTTTATTTGCAAATGAATGATTCTAATATATTTGACCTGAATTCACATGTATGTGCCTCACCAAACCCAGATAATCCTTAAACGGGTTCTAACATCTCACAAAATTAAAATTTAATCTCACTAAATATTTGATATGAAAATCCTAAAAAATATGGATAAAAAATATATAATTATTAGAACAAATAATGTAGAACAACCCTCGTAATACGGGGGATAAAACTTAGTAATCATATAAAAGAAACAATTATAATGTGATTTGTTTGTGAGTATTGGCATGCCAGCTAAGCTAAAAAAAAGTGAGACGTTTCCATTAATTATAGGGGGGGGGGGGTTTAAATCCATCACCCGCCACACCCAATGATGTGGTGACACCTTACCCCACCACATTTCATCACTAGTGATGGAATTTAGTGGGGGTGGTGTTAGTGTGATGAATTTTGATATACATACATACATACATACATACATACATACATATAGGTTTGTGTGTGTGTGTGTTGGGTTTTGTGAGAATTCACCGCGTGATGGCCATCACGCTTGATGAGAGGGGCGGCGGCGGTGTTTGTCAAGCCATCACGCGTGATGGTTGGGCACCTGGGCATCTAGCTCCACCCCCGAATCCCCTCAAGATATTGATATGGTTTTATCAATTTAATGCTAATGATTTTTTAGTTTCTTACGAAAATAATCATTATAAAACAAACAATTATAATGAATTTTTACATTACTATTAAAACAATCATATAAAAGAAACAATTATAGTGTGATTTGTGTGCGAGTATTGGCGTGATATCAAAGCTAAAAAGTGAGATATTCCCATTAATTATAAAGATAATATTGATACGAGTATTATATAAATTTAATGCTAATGATTTTTTACATCTATATGAAATAATCATATAAAGAAATAATTATAGTGTGATTTGTGTGTGAGTAGTGTCATGACATCGAAATAAAAAAATGAAACGGCCCCCAATTGATTGGAGTAGTGTTACTGTACTTTGTATTATGAATGTTTCAAGATAGGAATGATGATATAATATATTACTCCCTCCATCCCATAATAAGTGTCATAGTTTGATTTTTTAAATCTTTCTTTTGTAATCTTGACCGTAAATATTTTTATTCGTGTCATATAATACTTGATGAAAATTATATCAGTGTAAAATACATTTAAAACACAATCCATTCATATATTTTACATCAAATATTATATAACACAAACAAAAATATTGTCGGTCAAAGTTAGACAAGAAAGATTTAAAAAATCAAACTATGATACTTATAATGGGACGGAGGGAATAAATTTTATTCAAAAGAGCTTTAGCATCTAGCATAAGTGCATAATTGCATAAATCCACTTATATATGACTTTATTTTTTCCTTAAGGTTCTAGAATGAAAACAAACATACATACTACATACGATATATTAATGTATAAATGATGTGTTTGAACTTTGAACTATAAATTGAAATTAGAAAGTGAGCAGATAAGACAATTATCAGATTTTAGGATAAACTTCTTTAAAAAAGTATATATTTTCTTTCAAATAATGGTAAGATTTATTTAATGAACAAAATTAAAACATGAAGATTCACGTTTAAGCAGTTATTATAGATTAATGAAGGGATTTTTTAATATAGGCCTAAGGACACATATAAGAGATATTTATTATGTGGAATATTTTTAACAAATATTTCATATTAATTTTGTAATAACTACTAGGTAGCGTTTGGTATGCAGAAATGGAGAACGGAATGGAATGATCCATTGTTAGGGAATGAAAAATAGTGTGTTTGGTTGACCAAATGAATGGAATGACTCATTACCTAGTTCATTTCATTCTCTCTAAAATACCACAAATTCATTCCATCCATACCCCATGTTTTTTTTCCATTCCATTCCCTCCTTCACCCTACATAACCTCCACCACCTTCCCAACACCACCACCACCCAACATCAACACCCACCAGCGCCACCAGCCACCACCACCGCCGCCCACCGCCGCCACCAACCATCGCCATCGGTGGCAGCCACTCAGCACCGCCAGCCGCCCGCCGCATATATCAAACATCACCCCACCATCACACATGCCGCCCGCCGCATATATCAAACATCACCCCACCGTCACCACTGCCCACCACCGCCGCCACTGCCACTAATCACCATCGGCGTACTCCGCCACCACCACCCACCTCCACAAACCATCGCCATCAGTGCCAGCCGCCCACCACCTCCAGCCGCCCGCCGCATCCATCAATCATCGCCCCACCATCACACACGCCGTCCACCGTCATCCCTGCCCACCACCACCTCCACTGTTACTGCCACCACCACCTCCACCGTTACCGCCACCGCTCCCACCACCACCACCACCACTCACTACCGTTTTAATTTTATTTTTTTCTTACCTACCAACAATACAAAGTAATAATTCATTTCATTCCTATGTATTAACCAAACATTTCATTGGAATGGTAATAACCCATTCAATTTCTTTGTCCATTCCATTACCACGTCCATTTCATTCTGTCGTCCATTCCATTACCCCATACCAAACATACCCCTATATTTAACCTCTATTATTTCCTCTTAAATCTTTCTTCTATACATGACTGCCAATTAATTTTCTTTAATTCCCTCTAAAATTACTCTTTAATCATTTCTAATTTTTCTATTCATCTAGATGTAAGCAATATTTAAATATGAAAGTGATTTTTTTAATATTAAAATATGAAATTTTAAAAACCAAAAGAAGAAGTAATTTTATTATTATATGATAACTGAAGAAGAACATTGGTCAACGAATGGTTTATCACAAATTATTTTCTACACTTTGTTCCTTAATAGCATCTTATTCAACAGAAAACTCATTAAGATCCAAAAGAACACATCCATCCATTTGCATAATGATAGTAATGCTTTATATCGTTTAATCTTAAAAAACTAGATACAAATGTAATGAAAGTGGTTGTTTAATATTAAATACTTATAAAAAAATTGGTGGGAAATTAGAAGTGATGAAAGAGTAATTTTAGTGAAAATTAAAATAAGTTAATTAGTATAATTAATGGAGAAATATTTAGGAGGGAATAATAGAAGGTTAAATATGGTAGTTATTACAAGATTAATGTAACTAATGTGAAATGATAGTTTAACAAGATTGATCAACGTTTTTATGATATTTACGACTGGACTGAACGGCGATCAAAGCTAACTGGTCGGAACTTTTGCAATCGAGTTGCGACTGCTATGTTTAATTAACTAATTAATTTTTGTTATATCTGCAACTGAATAACGACTATAGTTAGGTAGTCAAAAGTTTTGTGACCGTTCCTTCTCAGTTTCTAAATTTATGGCCGCTATGATTCCGCTCGCAAATCTCAACCGCATTTGTCTAGTTTTCTAGCATTTATAATTGTGCCGGTGTCATAAACATTCGCCTATGTGTCATGTAAGTTCGACAAATGCTCAACCATTCATCACACTTGGACTCATGTCAGAGACATTTGGTTATACTTGTCACTTGTGATGCTTGTCGCATAAATTTTGTCCACAGCCATAAATTGTTACTGTGTTGAGGAACAAACATCTGTCAAATGGTCCAAAATGTTGGTTTCAGAACTCTCAAGTTAACATTCACGAGCAAAATATTGTACAAACGTACCAAATGACCCAACAATGTTGGGTCAGAGGTAACAGTCACAAACAAAATATTGTACAAGAATCTAACAAAAAGCCAACTAAACAATAACTATGTAATTTACCGGCATGTAAAAATATAAGCTATAAAATACAAACTCAATAACTCATATATAATTTAGATAATATATTGTGAAAACAATAAAAGTAAATGTATTTTAATATAATGATTTAATTAAAACAATTAAACGAATCGTGAAGCTCTTTTAATAATTTTAGCAAAATTAAGGCTAAAATTAATTGACTTACTAACATGATTATGTTAATTAGTATGTAACTAGAAGGAAAATTGGTTTTTATTGGTTCTAACTATTGTCTTTTGGTCATTGCCGGTCCCAACTAACGAATTGGTCACCGATGGTCCCAACTTTTAATGTATTTATTTCTAACAGTCCGCGACTAACAGAATCCAAACGCCGTTAGTTTCAGATCGTCGGAAAAACTTTTTTGGCCGGGAAACTCAATTCTTTTGACGAAAAACACCACCCGAACATCGCAACCACCACCAATTGACTCACCGCCAACCAACCACCATCACTTAAGCACCATCAACTGATTCCGACGATGGTTATAGGGTTCCGGCGACCTCAATAATTGGGGCTTTTACTAAAAAAAGTTTCATAAAGGTACGATACAAAGTTACCATGATATTCGGGACAAAATTTTTGAGTTTTCGGGAAAAAATGTGTGTTTTCCGATGAAAACGTTTTTCGGCGACCTGAAACTAACGCCGTTAGAGTTCTGTTAGTCGCGGCCCGTTAGGAACAAATACGTTAAAAGTTGGGACCGTCAGCAGTCAATTCGTAAGTTAGGACCGACAGTGACCAAATGACGATAGTTGAAACCAATAAAAACCAAATTTCCTAACTAGAATGTATAATTATACCGTGGTATAAATTTTCACATCCAATCAAGTTTATATTCATCACTTATATAGAACACCACATTCTTTATGATAACAAGGGTAACAACTCTTAACTATATACATCACTTATACACATATGTCTAAATGTCTTTGTTATATACATAAAGTTATCAAACTAATTTGATTTAGATATTTAGGTTCTGAGATTTATATCGTTCACCTACGTTGTAGATAATATAATCCACACATATATTTGTTATACATGCGTAAGCGAATTAACAATCAAATGAGTTTTTTTATTCTTAATAAGCGAATTAAAACCACCAATTCCATCCTGAAGAGGTAGGTCTCAGCAGAGCCCAGTTGGACCCGCAAGACTCACCTTGAAGAAGGACGTCTGCGCAGAAACCAACTGGATCCGCAGGACCCACCATGCTCAGAGACGTGACGTCCTTACGCGCAGTACGCAAGCTGTTCCCGCAGGAAATGCCTCCCAATAGTGAAGGACTCTGCCTGTTCCCGCAGCTGCGGATACAAGCCATCAGGGAAGGCCACCCGCGCAGCAAGGCTACACGCACAAGGCACTTAGCTCTCAATCACTCAGTGTCACCTGAAGGAATGAGCAAAGCCGGGAACAATCCCGCACAAAGGCGGGAGGAGGAATACTCCCGCCCAAATAAGCCAGTCCGTACGATACGGGAAGATCTTCTGTACTGTACCTGACGAGGTATGGGCAAAAGATCTGACTAAAGATACGACAGCTCATTGACAGCAGTATGGCGAGCAACATGCTCCTATACTGTATGTCACTATTAGCCGCTGCCTACTCACCAACTCCTGTCATACCACGTGCATAGCCGGCAGTTGGTGAAAAAGGAATAGTACACAGCAGGCCTGGTCACTATCAGCCGCTGCCTATCCACCAACTACCAGCAGGGCATGTGCGTAGGCCACAGTTGGTAGAACAGGAATACTATTCAGCCGGCCACACCTCCTTGGAAACCTACCTTCGGCTATAAATACCACAAATGGTATGATCTTATCACATTATCATCATATTATACCTGATATCTGCTCTAGCAATCTCTTAATATACATTTATATTTAAAGAGCAATCTAGTCTGATTCTCACGCCGGAGGGTGGTCACAAGGAGGAACCCCCCCTTCTCAGTGACAAGCTCACGGTGTCTGTTTTGCAGGTTATCAGAAGAACCATCTTTGCCGGGTCTAACCCCTCGTGGGAAACATCTATCTAACCCCCAGGTTACCCGTAATCTGCCCGGGGTCCGGTTAGTGTTTCTTCATTGGCGCCATCCGTGCATAAAAGCTAGAACTTCATTTCTTTTCAGTTTTTTCAAACTTCTGGAAAGATGGTTAAAGAAACTCCGGTAACCACAACCCCAGCTACTGGGGGGAATACCGACTACACAGTCTTTACAAACACTACCCCGGTTACCCAAGCCGGGGCAAGTGAAGTAAATTTTACGAACACTACCCCAGTTACCCAAGCTGGGGCAAGTGCAGTAAATAATCGCTCACTGGGATTCACCGATACCCAGTTAGAGAAACGAACAAGACTCCCCCGCCAAACACTCAATGAAGTTAAGGCATGGGCGGAGGCACGACAGAAGGAATTCCAAGCTGAGTTGGACGAACGCTTGCGTTCCGTCCAACAGGCTGACGAATTCGAAGAATACTTGGACGATGACTCGGAGGAATCCGACACCGACGCGAACCCTCGCCATAGGGCAAAAGGGAAGCGTAAGGAAACGGACTCCCAACCGAGAAGGCGTTTTGGAGAAGCCTTCAAACCAAAAAACACAGGTGGAAGTCCACGTGACTTCTCCAAAACATTCAGACCGACTGTGGCAAATGCGGGAACGTCCAAATTTGCAAGGGACATTGCGGAAGCAATCGCCCCAAAAAGTGCCAAACAAATGTCCAACATAGGCACATATGATGGTATATCTGACCCAGCCGATCATTTGAACAGATTCATAGCGGGGGCAACCGTCAGCAATTGGACGGAACCTACGTGGTGTTACATGTTCCAAATGACGCTTGTTGGGCCAGCTAGAGCGTGGTTCGATCGTCTAACGGTCAACCACATCTACGACTGGGCAGACTTCCAGCAGAAGTTTAGCCAACACTTCAGCCAACAACGAAAGTATACCGAGGAGCAATGGACAATCCTCAAATGCATTCGAGAGGAAGATGAATCTTTGCTAGACTTCATCACTCGCTTCAACTCAAAGAAGCTAAGTCTGGGTAATATCAGCGAAGATCTTGTTCGCGCTGCTTTCATCCAGGGCGCGAACGACCCAGAGCTCATCCGCACCCTAACGGGTAAAGATGGCATGCCATCCACATGGGATGCCATCATGACAGCAGCTAAACGCTTTTCGGAAACAGAGAAGCAACTGGGTAGAGATCTTCCACAGAGCACAAACCTCTACACCCAGAAAACAAGAGAAGACAACGTCCTTACCGCCCGATTAAACAAAAAGCGGAAGCTAGGCATTTGGCAGTCAAGGGTAAACTTTGACAACTCATCCGGCTTGCAACATCGGTTAGGCGGAAGGGATAACGTACAGTCAAACAAGAACTCCAGATGGACGCCGCTCACCAAAAGCGTCACCGAGATATTCGCCACTGAGGAGCTCCCATGGCCAAAGGCTCCAATAATCCGACATCGTAACAATGCTGATCGGAGCAAATACTGTGACTTTCACAGGACAAAAGGCCACAACACTGAAGAATGCATAGACGTAAAGGACATGGTCGAAGCATTTGTCAGAGATGGGACGCTCGCGCACCTCGTGGCGCAATGAACACTGAGCAGGCTGATGCGTGTAGAACCCCACTTGGGGAAAACACGAATAAAATTGCAGCTTCAATGTTGGAGACTACATACTGCGCAAACAACGAGATCCCGAACCAGGTGCATATCGGCTCGATGGCACTCCCATCCCAACATGGAAGGGAGCTCAATTACACAGTTTGCATGTAGATCAATTCCAAATTTATAAAGAAAAGGCCCAGAGCCACTTCTAATGGAAATGATTCTCCTTAGAACATCGACGCTGATGATTTTACATTTATACTTTATGAACTATCAACACTGATGCCGGTCTTCACCGCATTCATAAGTGTGAAAGTCGTTGCATAGGGAAGGCGGCAAAACCCGCATAAACCCAAAAAACGACAAACCTTCACGCAGGTCAGTTGAAGGGGAAAAGTTCAGTCATCCCACTAAATGAAAGTGCCGGTCTATCCGCATGAATCATGATAAAGGAAACTGAACACTAACCTATTAACAACCGCGCGTCGAACGGTTAATTTATTCAACACGAATATGCCGGTTTTCACCGCATAATTGCGTGGAAAGTCGTTGCGTGGGGAAGGCGGCAAAACCCGCATAAACCCAAAAAACGGCAAACCTTCACGCAGGTCAGTCATAGGTAAACTTTGGTCAACTAAATGAAAGTGCCGGTCCTAACCGCACAGATCATGAGAGGAAACCGAACCTATTGACAACCGCGCGTCGAACGGTTAACTTATTCAAACAGAATTTCTAACAAAAGGATGAGGAAAACCTACACGCAGGTCAGATATAGGTAAAGTTTAGCCATCCTACTAAGTGCAAGTGACGGTCCTACCCGCACAATCAAGAAAGAGGAAGCAAAACTTCAACCTATTATCTACCACGTTCAAAGGTTAACTTATCCTAAACACTTAGAAATTTCAAAAAAGATGAGGAAAACCTCCACGTAGGTCAGATGTAGGTAAAGTTTAGCCATCCTACTAAGTGCAAGTGACGGTCCTACCCGCACAATCACGAAAGAGGAAGCAAAACTTCAACCTATTATCTACCACGTTCAAAGGTTAACTTATTCTAAACACTTGGAAAATTGCTAAGTTAAACTAAAGTATGCAAGTCATATAACGTTTATAAAGCAAGGAATCCAGAGAAAATAGCGGTCTTACCCGCACAAAGATTTATATTTCACAATTTCATTACAAGAATGGCCGGGTAACTACCCGCCTACAAGAAAATAAATCTATACAAGCTAAATCTATCCTAGCAGTGGGAAGGGATCTTCAGGATCAAGCTTCAGGGCCACTTCCACTTGGACCAGCTCCATCAGTAGAGCGTGGCAGTTCAAGGAAAGCTTTAAGGATAGCTAGCCCATCATCAGCGGCAGCAACTTCGTTTACCTTCTCCACCACCGGATGCTGGAAGGCGGCATACTGATTCGCTGCTTGGTCGTATACAGCTTCAGTATCTACATCGAATAAAGGGAAGTTGGAAGGCGGGATGCCTTTCTCAACGAACCCTAGACCAAGCAGGAAGCCGGCCTTTTCCCCATCCTCGTGAGAAGCGTTGAGGGCTGCGCTCATAGCATCGTCATAAGACGTCTCCGTGAAGACTCGATGCACAACCTACAAAAAAGAAAATATAAAAGTGTCAAAACCTTTTCTATTTACAAAGAAAAGCGTGAAGACATGAAGCTAAACATACCTGAGACAACGCTTCTCGAAGAAGCCATTCCTTGGCAACCAGAGCCTCCTGCAGGGCAGCTTGAGCTTCGTTACGGGCGCGTTCGGCTTCACTTTTATTAAGGTTGGCAAGCAACACTTCTTTAGCCGCAGCCTCTTCGACGCCCTTTAGCTTCCGCTCAGTGTGGTCAAGCACCCCCCTCTGGTCCAAGATCTCTTGGAGCTTTTTGGCGTCTTCCATCGCCAAGGCATCATGAGCCTGCTGGAGAGCCTCTAATTTGGCTTTAAGCTCTTCATTCTCCACGCGTAGAGGCTCAGCAACAGCTTCAGCCTTGGTGGCCCTTTCAGTTGCGTTTATAGCAGTTTCCTTAGCCAGCCGAAGCTGTTCATTAACAGCTTGGGCAGCCTTGGAACGGGCCTCGAGACGGGCCTGAACCTCAACTTCAAGGGCCTTGAACGCCTTCTCCTTCTCCGCAGCAGCCGCGGAGAGCCTCCTATTCTCCTCCCGGACAGCCCGCGCCTGAGCTACTTCCTGAAGGCGAGCTGCTTTTAACTTGTCGTTTTCACGACAAAGCAGCTCGACGCGCGGCTGCATCCGGGCCAGGAGAACCCGAAGCTCATTGCTTAGCCTACCCTCCTGGTAGCTAGCCATGGCTTCCCCCAACGCACCACTGGGAGCAGCGTGACGAGCCCACTCCACGCACTCCACAGGCGTGCGAAGGGTTGTTCCTCGGCGGATGTTCCATCTTGGAACATACACTTCATTGGAATCCGACACTGCAAAAAACAAAGAGCAGTTAGGAAAAGATGATAAAGAAAAAAAAATAAAAATAAAATATATATATATATATAAAAAAGGCCAAAAGAACCCTACGCACCTGTAGGGTCAATAACAGGCCGATAGCCGCTAAACCCATCACCTGAACCCAAGGGAAATCCATCCAAGAGGTCAGGCAGATGGGAAGGAGGCAGAGGTTGGCGATAAGCCCCATGCATACCTGAAGGATTGGCCGTCGTTGCCGATGATGGAGGCATGGTAAAGGCCGCCGCGGCCGCCGCGGTCGCCGCTGCGGAATCCGCAGCAAAAGTAACTGCCGGCTCGGTGAAAGATGCGGTAAAAATGGCACTCACAGCCGGCGGTGACGTCATCACAGCTGGAACAGTCGGCTCAAAGGAGTGAGCAACTGAACCAGCGGAAGCAGGCGCAGGCGCAGCCGCCTGGGTCGTCGCCTCAGGTAGGCTGACCAAGCCTACCGTCATGGGCGGAGGGGTACTCCTATGCGCTCCACCCTGGAATGCGTCAACATCCACGCCTGCATAAAGAAAAGTATTAATGATGGAAAACTATGAAGTTAAAGATAAAGGAAGTTTGTACCTACGGGTTTTCTTGAGCCTAAAGGTACGGAGAGGCGGAGACGAACCCGATGGAGCCGGCCTCTTTGCGCCGCTCACCGTCGTCTTCCTGGGCTCTCCGGAGGTGACAGTCGCAGCCTCCGGAGCGGTGGTCTTATCACCACCGGGATTCCCCGCCACCTCTTCGCTCTCGGTCTCCGAATCAGACCGAGGCACCGGATCGGCAGTGGAGGCCACCTTCTCTATCCCCTTCCCGCTGGCAGCCTTCTTCTTCCGCACCAACGGAGGACCATCTGCGGATTCCTCATCAGAACATAAGATTAGAGGAATTCCAGCAGAGGTTTCAACATTGAGGGGTCGAGGGTTGAATAGCGCCTTACCTGGCCGCCTGGCGCTAAGGATCTCGTGGCCTAACGAGTAGACCTCCACGAACCGATCCGCCGTTTGTTCTAGGATGGGCAACTCGTTCTCTTCTAGAGCGCGAGTACCCATCCGAGCGGGACCGTCAGCCTCCCGCGGGTACAAGAGCGACTGCAAGTCGTTCCCCTCTGAAATAAACAGGAAAGAAGTTAGAAGAGATTCTAAATCAACAAAAAGAAACAAAGCATACCGTAAGGAACAGAGTTCGAACCGTATTCGAGGACGATCGGGATCTTTTGCGCATCCGCATCCTTCCACACCCGGCTCATCCCCAGCATCACCATCCCGGACTCCGCAAACCGGTAAACCGGAGATTGGACTCGGGATATCTTCGAGAACCATTCCGCCTCCTGGTAGTTGGAGGCGTGAAGGCTGGGAAGTGCTTGCCCATTCTTGAATTTCATGGCAAGAGGGATGGCGCGAGCGGAGATGTAGAAGAACTCTCGCTTCCACGAACGAAGAC
Organism: Bidens hawaiensis; assembly: GCF_021521415.1. NCBI lineage: Eukaryota > Viridiplantae > Streptophyta > Magnoliopsida > Asterales > Asteraceae > Bidens > Bidens hawaiensis. The sequence continues at coordinate 17,994 of NW_027500617.1, forward strand.
TGCGCTCGGTCGCGCAAATCTTCAAACCCTTGATCCGGGTTATCAGGGTATACCACCCCTGGATGCACCTCCAAGAGTAGAAGGTCATCAGGCGGTCAACATAGGGCTCAATGCCCAGAATCCGGCACACCCACTCGAAGTGCCGAATCTTGGCAATCGCCATCGGGTGCACCTCGGTCAGGTGCACACCGTGCCTCTCCAGGACACGGTACACAAACTTTGTCAACGGGAACCTAAGATTCCCATAGACAAAGAATGCAGCATAAACCCCGATCTTGCCTCTGGGGGCATCATACACCGTCTGATGGGGTTCAGGAAACTCAGGCTCGAGAGACTCGAGCATGAACTTCCTGACGATGTACTGATACAGATCGACAGGCAGAGCACACTGGCACTCGCCAGCAGTACTCTTGTCATCGGTAGCCTCCTGGGCTGTAGATTCGAGATCACGAGAAGACATCTTGCAGATGAAAGAAGAAAACGATTTCAAGGGAATGACTCGACTGAAAAGATGAGTATTCGCCGGAAATCGTTAAAGATGAAGAGAAAAGTGAAAGTGTGAATTACAAAGGACCCTCTCCCCCGTTATATACTAATCGCAATTAATGCGATGAATTTAATGCGGAAGAGAGAGAAATCGAAGGTGCAATGAAACTATGACACGTGGCAAAAAGCAAGCTGGCAACAGCTGTTGAAAGGACGCGTACCATTAATTTCGCGGCCACGCGCCCGAAAAACCGCGCCCACACTGTGACATCTGCCCCGATCCGACCCGACCCAGGTACCCGTTTCTCTGACCCGATCTCTTTCTTTTATGATTTAATATTTATTTATACTTATATTTTACTTTTAATAATAATAATATATTTTCCTTCCCGCTCTTTCTTTCCGCCGTCCCGTCCCTCTTCTCTCTTTCCGCCTTCTTTTCCCTCTTGTCGCCGTCCCGCCCTTAAGCCTTGTTTCCCTCTTTTTCTTCTAACTCTTTGCGTGTCCTTTGTTCCTTCCCGCCTAAGGTTGTCTGCGCAGCTCCACGCGCCAGACTCCTTTCAAGGAAGCCTGCGTGAAGACCATCTGTTCCAGCGATACGCGAGACGAACTCTTCTCGCAGCGCGCTAAGAATATTCTTCTCGCAGCGCGCGAAGAACGGTAGTTCTTCCCACGACGCGCTAAGGATTTGTAGTTCTTCTCGCAGCGCGCTAAGAATCGTAGTTCATCCCTCGACACGCGAAGAATTATAGTTCTTCCCGCGGCGCGCTAGGAATTTTAGTTCCTCCCGCGGCGCGCTAAGAAATGTGATTCTTCCCGCGGCGCGCTAAGAAATGTGATTCTTCCCGCGGCGCGCCTTAGCCTTCTCGCGCTAAACCCTTTGAGTTTTCTTCTGTTGAATCTAGCCGTTTGCTTTTGTATTGTCTTATCTCCTGTGTTGTTGACCTGACCTATCTTATGTCTGAAAAGTTACTTTCGGCGCAGCATGCGCACCAACCCCATTGGTTGGCAGAAAAAGTGACTGACATTATCTTTTGAGATCTGCTTTTTCCATGCTTGACCAGTACCTTTATCTGACCCTCCCATGCCTTTTTACTGTTCCCTGTCAGCCTTTTTCTCTTTTTCCCTGCTGCCATATCTTTTGATATCTTTTACTTTCTGAACTTGCTTTTGATATCTTTTGTTTTGTCTTGTTCTGTTTGTCTTGGAATCTTTTCCCCTTTTTCTGGATTCATGTCTCCTAGGGTTTCCCTATAAATAATAGTATTATTTTTCCTAACACATCACACACCAACACTTAATTTAACCTCCTCCTTGCTCTCTCTGCCGTCTTCCTCTCTGCCTCCGTCTTCCTCCCTGTTCTGCCCTGCTTTTCCGGTAATATATAATATATATATTAATTTACTTATTTATGTTAACTTATAATCAAGACTTAAAAACAAATCATTAAAACAATAATCTTATTTATAGGTTAACTTGTGCTTGTTTAAAAGTTGGTTCTTGCTTTATCTTACACCGCATCGTTATCAAGTGAGTAATCTCGTACCTAATCCCTTTTTATTTTTAATGTTTTGGGATGTTCATGTGTTCGTACAAACTTAGAGTCTTAAACTTGTTTATGAACTTTAGTCGCGCAGTATCCCATGTGTTGAGGACGTTTACTTGGCTGTTTATTTGTATGTGTGTATCATTAACCGCTTTGTTCGGCCTATTCCGAAGTTTTCATGGATCCATTAGATGAACACGGGAGACCTATCGTTTACGGTTTTCTTTGTTTACACTTGCACAGATGTTTTCTCGTTTTTGTGCTCATTTGGGAGCACGGATTGAACTATGAACTATGAGCTATGATCTATTTAGGCTTGATCACAATCTGATTGCACCCTTGTTAAACACCAGACATACACGTGTTGCGCGCAGATTTATTGTTATCTATTATTATCTATTAAACTTGATTTCTCACCAACACGCAAGTGTTTGACGTTTATTTTAACACATGTTCAGGTTTGCTGTAGCTACATTTGGAGCTTGTGGACACGTAGGACGTTTTTACTTTTGGACCTAGATTAAAATGTATCAAGACAAGTTATTGTTGTTCGAATATTTTGCCTTATAATATATTGATTTATGATGATTTATGTTATCTTGTTTACTTTGCGCGTGCGCGAATGAATGTATTTATTAAATATTGACACCCAATAGTGTCACGAGTAATGAAACAATATGTGGCGCCCCGATGTATAATCCGCCTTTGGTCGGGGTGTTACAGATTGGTATCAGAGCTCGTTGACTTTAGGATAGGTGGTTAGACGTAACGGCCTAGAATACCTAAGAGTCCCTTCTCGCGCATGAGAGAAATCTCATGTTTGCACGCTTATTGTTAATTACTCGTTATTTATGAATATGCTCGCGCCTGCGCAGTATATGATTTTATGTTTTATTCCGTGATATTTCGATTTTTGTTGAAATTCGATTTTTATTGATTTTACTTACATATTCGTTTGTTGGATTTGAAAATCCGAAGAGTCATGGTGATACATGAATAGTTGATTTTCAATTTCCATTTACGATTATGTTCTGAGGTTAGAGACTTGAAAAGTCATGGTGATACATGAATTGTCAACCTCCAATACTCATTTTCTTGTATGTTTTGTATTGAAGATTGAAAAGTCATGGTGATACATGAATCGTCAATCCCCAATACTCGTTTGCTCGTATATTTTAAATTGGGAATTCGGAAAGTCATGGTGATACATGAATTGTCGATTCTTGATTCGGATTTGTTACCTTTATTAAGTCTGCATTTAGGGTCATTTATTTTACTTTAACTTTTGACAGTAACCGACTCCGTAAATCCAAGCTTTTTGAGGCTATACTTTGCGCTAAAACCAAGATATTAACTAAAATTAAAACTTTTATAGAATGCCTCCGCTATCAGCTCGCCATCTCAAGAAAGAAGCCGCGCGCAGACGTTCGCAGCAACGTTCCCAGGAAATGGCCGCCGCAATAGCCCAAGCTTTGAGCCAAAACAATACCAACACCTCTGGTTACAACATTAAGTCCCTTTAACGCGGGTAACCCTCCAAAGTTCACAGGTCTTGAAGGAGCCACCGTGATGCTCCAGTGGCTTGAGAAAATAGAAAACACTTTCCTCCACACCCAATGCCCCTCAGACAGACGAACCCTGTATGCTTCCAGTGTCCTGGAATCCAGAGCGCTTACATGGTGGAATGGAGTAGCTCATGCGCGTGGCGCAGAAGAACTGCTTCTACATGCCCTGGGGAGGAATTCAAAGAAATTCTGACGCGAGAATTCTGCCCTCCCAACGAAGTTAAGCGCCTGGAGGAAGAATTTTGGAATCTTAAGCAGTACAGTGGCGAAGCGCGCGAGTACGCGACGCGCTTCCATGAACTAAGTTTGCTTGTCCCTCACCTTGTTACCCCTTCCCGCCGAGCCATAGAGAAATTCCTTGGGGGTCTCCCCATGGAATTCAAGATTCTGTATGGGCCAGAAACCCCAGTAACCCTCTCTGACGCCATCGAGTTGGCTGCTGTGCTCAGCGACAACCATGTCAGAGCAGGAACCCTGTTCCTGCGGGGAACAGAAAAGACCAAACTCACCAGACTGTTCCTGAACCAACAGAAACCAAACATGAACCCTCTAACCGTAACAACCTCAAGCGAGACGCAAAGCCTATGCGCTTACCAACCCGCCCATTGCCCAGCAACCCATCTACCAACCTCCAGTCTACGCGCCTAACCCACTGTCCACCTACCCAACACCTCCTGTAGTCCATAACTATGCCCTAACCAATCCAGCACTCCCTGCCCCGCCACCTAAGAAACCTTACACAGGAAATCAACCCTTTTGCCCAACCTGTAGACTTCATCACCCAACCCAAACCCCGTGTCGACAATGTAACCGATGTGGCCGTGTTGGGTCACTCTGCCGAATATTGTAGAGTCCCTCCCGCCAACCCAATTGCGCAAACACCACCAGTCTACCCGCAGAACCCACAACCAACCTACCAAAACCCACGACCCAGGTCGTGCTATAACTGCGGTGATCCCAGTCATTTCCGGAACGCATGCCCGAGACTACAAGTTCAGATTACGCAAGCGAACCCGGTGAACCAGATTTCGAACCAAGTGACACGCGGACGAGCTTTTAACATAACCGCGCACCAAGCGCAAGCGAATAATGACGTAGTTAATGGTACATTTTTGCTTAACGGATTTTATGCTTCTGTACTTTTTGATACTGGCGCCGATCGAAGTTTTATCTCTCGCGCTTTTGAGCAGAAGCTTGCGCGACCGCGCGATAACTTAAAAGAAAATTTTTTCAGTTGAATTGGCTAATGGCGAAACTGTTTTAATTAACTCAGAGATTAAAGATTGCATGCTTAACCTTAACGAAAACGATTTTTCTGATCGACCTTATCCCCGTGCCCCTTGGAAGCTTTGATGTTATTATTGGTATGGACTGGCTCTCGAAGAATCGCGCCGAAGTTATTTGCGCCAAGAAGTTGATTCGCATACCTCGAGAAAATGGTGATCTTCTCATCTACGGCGAAAAACCCTCCCGCGGTCTTAAACTTATGTCTTGCGCCGAAGCCCGAAGGCTCATGAGGAAAAGGTGTATTGCATTCTTAGCCCATGTGGTTAAACCTGCTGAAGAAAAGAAGAAGCTTCGTGATATCCCTGTTGTGCGTGATTTCCTGAAGTTTTTCCTGATGATCTTCCTGGTATCCCTCCCGCTCGTGAAGTCGAGTTTCGTATTGATCTTGTCCCTGGTGCTTCCCCCGTAGCTAAATCTCCTTACCGTCTTGCGCCCGCTGAGATGCAAGAATTGGCAAGCCAACTTCAAGAGTTGACTGCTAAAGGATTCATCCGCCCTAGCTCTTCGCCCTGGGGTGCCCCCGGTGTTGTTCGTTAAAAAGAAAGATGGATCGTTTTCGCATGTGTATTGATTACCGCGAGTTGAACAAACTCACCATTAAAAACCGGTATCCCTTACCGCGTATTGACGACCTCTTTGATCAACTCCAAGGTGCCTCTTGTTTCTCCAAGATTGATCTCCGCTCTGGCTATCACCAGTTGCGTATCCGCGATGAAGATGTTCCGAAGACTGCTTTTCGAACTCGTTAATGGCCATTTTGATTCTTGGTCATGTCCTTCGGTTTAAACCAACGCACCCGCCGTTTCATGGATCTAATGAAGCGGGTGTGTAGGCCTTTCTTGGATAAATTCGTGATTGTGTTTATCGATGACGTTCTGATTTATTCTAAGACCAAGGCCGAGCATGAGCAACATCTTTGATTGGTATTGCAAAAGCTTAGAACCGAGCAGCTCTTTGCCAAGCTCTCCAAGTGTGAATTCTGGTCTGATGAAATACAGTTTCTTGGTCATGTTGTAAACAAGGTGGGTATTCATGTCGACCCATCAAGATTGAAGCAATCAAGAACTGGATTACGCCATCCACTCCTTCTGAGATCCGTTCCTTTCTAGGCTTAGCTGGTTATTACCAGGCGCTTCATTCGAAACTTCTCAAGATCGCATTGCCTTTAACAGCTCTAACGCACAAAGGTAAAACCGTATATTTGGGGCTCGAAGCAAGAAGAAGCCTTTCTGACGCTCAAGCGTTTGTTGTGTGAAGCTCCTGTCCTTGCGCTGCCTGAGGGTAATGATGATTTTGTCGTGTACTGCGATGCCTCCAACCAAGGTCTCGGTTGTGTTCTTATGCAACGAGGTAAGGTTATCGCTTACGCATCGAGGCAACTCAAGGTTCATGAAAAGAATTATACAACTCACGATCTCGAACTGGTGCAGTTGTTTTTGCCTTGAAGATCTGGAGACACTACCTTTATGGTACTAAGTGTATCCTCTACACTGACCATAAAAGCCTTCAGCTATCTTTGATCTGAAGGAACTTAACATGAGACAACGCCGATGGAACGAACTCATCAGCGATTACGATTGTGAGAACCGTATCATCCTGGTAAGGCTAATGTGGTAGCCGATGCGCTCTAGCCGAAAACCCTGCCAGCTTAACTGTATCTTGCCGCGCAGCGCAGCTTCACTTCGCGCCGATCCAAAGCAACCTTGAATCGCGCATTCGTGACGCGCAGCGCGCATCTATCAGTAATGGTAACCTTAGCGCCGAGTTAGCGTGTGGGCGCGGAAGCACATTTTGTGCCCAATCTGAGTGGAATTCTCTGCTATCTTAACCGCATCTGGATTCCCTTTGATGAGAATCTTCGCACTGATATCCTGAGTGAGGCGCATAAATCTCGGTATTCCCGTTCATCCCGGCGCTGATAAGATGTACAAGGATTTGCGCATTACTTATTGGTGGGCCCGGTATGAAAAAGGATATTGCTATGTTCGTAGCTGGATGCCTGACTTGCTCTAAGGTAAAAGCTGAAAACCAAACGCCCATCTGGTTTGCTCGAACAACCAGAAATTCCTACGTGGAAATGGGAAAGTATAGCGATGGACTTCATTACCAAGTTACCTTTGACAGCAAGCAAACATAGCATTTGGGTAATAGTGGATCGTTTGACTAAGTCTGCTCACTTCTGCCCAATTCGTGAAAACTACCGTGTTGAGCAACTCGCGCAGCTTTATGTCAAGGAAATTGTCCTGGCCCCATGGTACTCCTTTGAGCATCATATCCGATCGTGATGGCCGTTTTATATCCCCGCTTT
>NW_027500618.1:0-108293 GCF_021521415.1 Bidens hawaiensis
TGATGAAGAAGTTAAGAAATTTGGATTCATCAAAAATGGTGATGAAGCTTGTGTGTATAAGAAAGCTAGTGGGAGCATCATTACCTTCTTAGTATTGTATGTTGATGACATACTACTATTTGTGAATAACATTCCAATCATGGAAGGTGTAAAAGCATGGCTTGGAAGTTGTTTTTCCATTAAAGATCTTGGTGAAGCTGCCTATATTTTGGGAATAAAGATCTATAGGGATAGATCAAGGCGGTTGATAGGTTTAAATCAAAGTGCATACATTGACAAAATCTTGAAAAGGTTCAAGATGGAGAACTCTAAGAGAGGTTTGGTACCTATTAAAAGAGGAACGATATTGAGTACAACTCAATGTCCAAGCTCAAAGGATGAGCAAGAGAAAATGAATGGAATCCCATACGCATCGGATATTGGATCCATCATGTATGCAATGGTATGCACTAGGCCGGTTGTGTCATGCGCTTTAAGCATGACAAGTAGATTCCAACATAATCCGGGAAGTAGCCATTGGATGGCGGTTAAGAGTATATTGAAATACCTTAGAAGGACTAAGGACATGTTTCTAATATATGGGTCAGGTGAGGAGGAAATCGTTGTAAAGGGTTACACGGATGCGAGTTTCCAAACCGATCGAGATGATTCTCGATCACAATTGGGATATGTTTTCATTATGAATGGTGGGGCAGTCTCTTGGAAGTGCTCGAAACAAGGTGTGGTAGCTTTGTCCACCACAAAATCGGAATACATCGCCGCCTAATTGGCAACTCAAGAAGCTGCATGGATTAGGAAATTCATCGCCGACCTAGGGGTGGTCCGTACCATTCAGGACCCTCTAGAAATCTTTTGTGACAACGAGGGTGCGATTGCTCAAATCAAGGAACCTCGTGCACATCAAAAGACGAGGCACATTGAGCAGAGGTTCAACTACATAAGGGATGAAGTTGAAAAGGGAAAGATATGTATTCGCAAAGTTCACACCGATCAAAACATTGCGGATCCACCCACGAAGCTCCTTGAAAGGCCAAAGCATGAAGGTCACACTTGTGCCTTAGGACTTCGATATTCTAGTGATTGGATATGATCGAATTTTGTATTTGGATATAGGAACAGTTGTTATTTTGACTCGTTCATATGATTATGGTTTATGATTATGACATTTTGAGTTATGTTTCATTTTAGCATGTTTAAATCCATGAATAAGTTACGTATTCTAAATGTCCGTAGTCGCTCATATTTGTGGGAGCAAATATGAAGGTAAGACTATTATGAACTTGGATTGGTGGATATTCATAAGGTATGAATATAGAGCAAGGGTTGCTGCCAAGGTTCATAGATATTTATGGGAAATAAATATTGGACTGACCCGCTCTCAAAAGTTACAACATGGAATCTTGTGATTGATCATAAGTAAATTTGAGGAAAGGCGAATATCATAGTATCCTCTGACCTGAGATACAAATTGGGTCTTGATATTCACCAAGTATTATGCTTTGACTTAGTTCTTCGCTGCTGTGAAACATGACGGTACATAAGTCTAAGATCAGGTATGGTACTAGGTGATTGTGAAAGACGTATGTAGTTAAAAGGAGATTTGTCCCTCTTATTCGTTGAGAGTAAGATGTCTAAGGCCTGCTAAGTTAAATCAACAGAGAATGATCACTCTATGTCTCTGGATTTGACATGACATCTGAGGCAAAAGGATAAATGATAGATTCACCTAAATCATTTCAAGTAAGGGACTTGTAGGGGATGATGTTATTGAATGGCACTTCGTCATGCGTATTAGGGGTAGTAAACCGTAGTTAGGCGGTATTTGCTACTTGCATCAATCTTCTATGTATCTTGTGCAAGTGGGAGATTGTTGGACTCGGTCTGCCCAAGACACATATTATAATTGATGTGGCTAGTACGTTATGATCCAAGTCGGGTCATACCCAATAACAAGCTAGACAAACACAAATTATATTTGTTTATATATGATATGATCATAAGTAAATAAATATTGACACTTATGTTATTTGGAAAAGGGTTTCTAAATACAATGTACTTGTGAAATGAATAAATCATATGGATGATTTATATTTTGAGAGAGAACATTCCATATGTTAATTAAGATGATTAAATAACAATATGTGAAAATGGTTACCTAGCATGTTGCCTATATGTTGTGTTACACTTATAAGTAATAAGTTTTATAACACAAATATATAAATGGAAGGTTTAACAAATAATAATAATAATAACAAGGAAGGAATCTCTTTCTCTCTTAATATTTTATTGTTATTTCAAATGTTAGTGGAGACATGCAAGGTTTCTAATTGATCCCATGGGTGGTGCCAAAAGATACACACTTACTTCCTCTTTCACTCTCAGTTTTTTTTTTGCAAGTAACAAAAAGTTTTCTACTCTCTCTCTCTTTTCTCTCTAATTTTCGGCCAAGAGGAGGAGCCAAGGGAGGAAGAAAATTTTTAAGTGCAAATCCTAGCTACAAGGTGTTTTCTTGAGGGCTTGAAGGGTATACAAGCTTGAGGAACTCCTATCTTGAAGTTCTAGCCTACCATTCATCATCCCTTTCACATTTTCTTGGTTTTGAAAGGTAGTCTTAACATGCATGGACTTATAGTGACATGTATGTGTTTGATAGTATGTATTTCGTATTTCAATCCAGGTTTGGGTTTTGCATGTATAAAATTGGTTTTATACACTATAAACTAACAAGATTTAAAACATTTATCCGTTATGTTTTTGGTAAAAGTAAGGTTTTATCACTTTGATAATCTTGTTAAAACCCAACAAGATAAAGGTGATTCTTTTTTCTAAAACCCATAAGGTACTTTTAAGTTTATTGTAATAATTGGGCTTTTAATATTTTTAGTAAAATATGTACGGTTTTCAAATTTAATGCTTTATATACGTACATAATGTCGTTTTTACGGTTTTAATGCTTTGCAAAACGGGTTTTCAAGGAAGGGACCATTATGTACAGATTATAGTGATTAGTTTACTGGAAATTTAGTGTTTATAATTTTTTGGCTGCTATGGATATCATTCGTGCCTATGTGATGTGTAAAACTCAATAATAGACGTTTTTAACGAATTTTTTGGTTAGGATTTGAGTTAGGGCTGAGACTTAGTACGATTAGAAAGCTTCAGAATGTCCGATGAGCTGGAAAGACATGGGTACAATAACACAAAAAGTTTAGGTGAAATGCCTACAATATTTACTTGCTTTACATGTGAAATGTAAGGAAACAATTTGAGGTTTTTCGGTTACCTTGATGGGATCGACTCAAATTGTAGCTGAAGCATGTAGAGATTATGGTCACAAGGGGCTGATTACATTATGTGGAAACAAGATAAAGGATAATTAGAAACCAAACATGCACATAGTAGCATGAAACTTATAAGATTGGTGTGTAGGTGTGATAACTTGTTTAATGGTGCTTCGGGTCTCCCTCTTGGCCGAACACAACAGCAAGCGAGAGAGGATCATGGGACTCCTGGATCGGATTCAAGGCTGGTGTTAAATGTATTATACTTGAGAATTGAAATAAAACTAACAAGGATGAAACTTACACATAGGAGCATGAAACTTCCTACGATCTATTAAGGGGTTTTCGGGTTTGCCTTGAGGTTTCGGTTGGGGATGTGTATGGTGTCCAATAGTAGGGTTTTTCACTGTCAAGATGATGATGGAAAGATTAGAAGCAATATCAAAGGAAACTAATTCCAGAACTTACAAGATTAGACAACGGTTTTCACTACCGAAAAGTGATGTGATTGAAGATTAATAAGAGGCTTCTCTCTTGATTGATTCCAGCCAATCGTAAGGGTTCAAGGGTATGTTTTGTTTTTTAATGGAGGGCTTTGAACCTTGCAAGAGTTAAGAAAAGTTTCGTGAACATAAATGCTTTTGAACTCACAAAACAACAAGAGTGCAAACTCACCTATGATGCCTCTAGAACTCGTGACTCTTTTGGGTGAATGTCGGGTCGTTTCTGGGTATCAAATGCACCTGGGAACTCAACCAAACTAAACATTAATGAAATCCTTGGAAGTGGGAAAAAAGAATCAACGAAATCGGAGTTCGTTTGATACCTTAAACATGATGACAAATAAAAGTATCACTGCAGTTTTGGTTCTTGTGCAGTATTGACATTTAGTTGATTTGGAGGTTGAAAACTTGATAAAATGAAGTGAGGCCGGTGTGCATCTTTCAGGAGGAGATTGAGGGTTAATATAGGAGCACAATGGAGTCATTTAGTTGAGTTTGGAGTGAGATACGGGTCTTAAAAGTTGATTTCAGACTGCTGGCAGAATCTAAGAGAGAGATAGTGAAAGATTTGGTAGATTATGTAGATCTTGGAGTGGAGTGTAAGGTTGTTCAAGATATTGAAGAGTCCAAGAAGTTGATTTCTGGATATCTTTGCAAGATTTGAAATATCTTTGCTAAGTCAACTTTCTGTTAGAAGGTAAATAGCTAAAGAAATGTATGAAGGAAATGAAGATCTTTTTGGGAGTTTTGTAACTTTTAAGTTTTATGACTAGATACTTTGAATTGCATATGTTATTTAGCAAAGAATCCAAGGGGTTATATTATTAGGAGAGTTTTAAGATATCTCAAAAATTGAATTTTAAATCTTTTGTAAAAAAAAATGTATGACTTATGTGTGTGTGCATATCTCGACAGATTAAGGAAAAAGGAAGCATGCGTATTGTGTTTTAATATATCTATCACTATCTCATTCAAATATAATTTAATTTTGTTAACTTTTAAAATATATATATTTTACTGGGTTATACATGCACTTAAATATTTAAGGAGTTTATTTCAATAGCTATGAAATTATTAACTGTGCCACTAATTTATTAATAATTATATAAATTAGGTAGGCAAAATGTACATAGTTATTAATATATTATTATTGTATGTAAACAAGAACGACTTCATTTTGCTTAGCATGTATGTGGATTAAAGAGTAACTTGGAGTCGCAGACAATTATACAAATTGCTAGCGTTACAGTTTTATAAATGTGTACATATGTTGTGGTTGAAATTAATTAGACATGGAGTCATATATATTTATGATGGGTCTTATGTAGTCTTTATGTATTAGTGTCACGCTTATATGATTTTCTTGGGTCTTGTTGTACAGGCACGTTACTTTATATATGGTATCATGTTTGGCTAATTCATTAGATTATTTGTTCTGTGGTTTTGGCAACTGTGTGGCCTTTCCCAATAGTGTGATATGGTGTGTAATAGGTACTAAATTTTATTCATATTATCTTGGTTTGCATTCAAGCTAATAGTTATACATAAATCAAATACTAAATAGATAAAGAAAAAAAGAAAAGAAAAAAAAAGTTAGGCCCTAAAATCAAGGTTGTTACATGAAACAATAATGTTGGTGAGAATTCAAAAAGTTTTGCATATGTATATAATATGAAAAGTAGAAAATTCACAAGTCAAGATGTAACGTCTAAATCATAAAGTAAAATAAAGTAAATACATGATATTCCTGTTCGCTTGACATAAGCCAAATCTACTAGGGAACCTTCGTTCGCCAACCTACTAGGAGTATTAGATTAGAATCACCAAGCATTCCAACATAAGTTTATGTTGAATAATTTTGCGGCGCAGGACATCCCGTCGGACCCTCCCACCATGAGTATTGTTAGAGCATAATGTCTATTGTTAGGTCTTAGATGTATTAGATATGATTGTATACGGCTTGAAATGTAAAATGTATGTTTTGTATTGGATTTAACGTATAAGTCCACAAGCACCGCATATGTTACGCGGCGTATATGTTATGCGCCGTATAACTTATACAGGCTTGGGGTCTTATATGTTGTTTCCTATAAATAGGAGACTTATGCGTTATTATGTAGACTTTTGGTGAAGGTTAAAGTAAGAGAGTAGAGAGAGAAAGTTGCCATATAGTCATATCTTGTAATCTTTGAAGTTATCAATGAATATGATGCTTAACGTTTACTTGTTTTGTTCAATCTCATTGGGTTCCACACATTGAGACACAAACTGTAACATCTAGAGATCCTAATTGTTGTTTACATCAGAACATCATCATCTTTCAAGTGATGATGTGCTTATGTAGACAACAATTAGGATCTCTAGATGTTACAGCTTGTGTCTCAATGTGTGGAATCCAATGAGATTGAACAAAACAAGTAAAAGTTAAGCATCATATTTATTGATAACTTCAAAGATTACAAGATATGACTCTATGGCAACTTTCTCTCTCTACTCTCTTACTCTAACATGCACCAAAAGTCTCTTGAATAACGCATAAGTCTCCTATTTAAAGGAAACAACATGCTAAGCACCAAGTCCGTATAAGATATACGAAACATAAGTTATGCGCCGCATAACTTATGCGGTACTTGGACTTATGCGTTAATCAAACATACAAATCATACATTTGACAATTCTAGCCCTACACAATCATATCTAATACATTTAAGACCCTAGAAATAGACATTATGCTCTAACAAACCCCCCCTTGGATGTTGCTAGGTCTTCGATATTCAATCTTTAGTCTTTCATCCCAAAAACTCTTTCTCGATATTCCCTCCTCATATCCTCCCATGAACGTTTATTTGAGGGCTTCTGATTAGTGGGAATAGATACTCCAACACCCTTATATTGGAACTTCTTCAACGATGCAATCCTTATCTTCTCTTTAATCTCCTCCTCTCTCTCTCTTTCTCCTTCTGTGCTTCCTCTTCACCCATATCAAACCATTTACTCCTCCATACTACACCAGAATGAATCTTATACTTATAACAAATCTTGATCACTTTCTGGTATTGAATAGTAGACGCATGATACTTATCACATGAAACTTGAATCTTGCACTTATGTAGCGTCTCTATGCCCATCTTTGAGCAGTTTACTAACCACATAGGATCCATCACATCTATCACGTCCCATGCTCCATCTCGGTTTAACACAATCTGAGCTTCACCCCTATTTTCATCATAATATCACCAATGAAAATAAACATGAAAGTCTTGCTTCATAGGGTACATAGGAATCACTTTCAGAGTTTTTGGTTGTTTATATCTCCAAGTCTTCACAAAATCATCTGTTTCAGGATCTTTCTTCACTTTTGATACATGGAGATATGGTGTTTGAGGAGTCTAGATTCTGAATCTGCATTTTGCTTGACGCTTAATAAACTCCCAAATCTCTTTCACCGGCCTACGTTTCGGACAATATAATAACTCTTTCTTGACTATGTCCACAACATCCATCCACGGTAAAGATTTCAACTCGCATAGGCTTTCAAAATATTGCACGCCATATGTTCTTCTCACGGCAATCTTTCTAATCTTTTTCAAGTAAGCTATACTCACAACTTTGCCAAGATTTACTTCCTTGTCTTTCTTGTAATACTTGACTGGATTCAAGTATATGCGTTTAGGCTCAATTTTTCTCCTCTCAAACTAATCATCTTGTTCTCTACTGTTCACCTCGGCTTTTTCAGTTGATTTGTCTTTGTCAGAGGGTACAAGATTCCCTTGACTATCAAATTCTTGACTTATCATTTTAATTTCCTCGTCAAACTCTTCATCAAACTCTGGAAATACATGACCATCAGCATTTACGTACGTAACTGGCTACTTGTCCAACTCTTCCTCTTTAATAGGTTCATTTACCAGAACATTTTCATCAACTGAACCCAAGTCTTTCTCGAAATCAAAAGTAAACTCTTCTTCAGTTATATTTAACATTCTGGCCAAGTCAGCACGAGTTACCTCAATGTCTCCTTCCTCTAACTCCTCTCCAGTATCAGAAAAATTAACTGGAGCCTTGAAAGCAATAGGATCGACACCTAATATTTCGAGCTCATCAACATTTCCACTAGTATGATGTTGTTCCTGAGGAGGTTCACTTTCGATCACTGGTTCAACAATAGATTCAACATTTGCATTTGTACCAGAACCAACTAAAACATCCAAACCACCACTAGCACTCGGATTATCCTGATCATCATCATCATTGTCATCCTGTGAAGGAGAATCTCCGTAGTACAATAATTCTTCATCTTCCTCCTCATCCTCTGGCTCAGTTTGTATAATAGGCTCTGCAACAACTGGTTCAACCTTTTCAATTACTGTCTCAACACTTTGTTCAACTACTGGTTCAACAACTATCTATTCCAACATTGGCTCTACCACTTGTACTGGTTCATCAATATGCACAAATCCAGATGATGATCCACCAACTTCGGGAATATCAACATGTATAGTTGGCTCATCAACCTTCCCTTTGCCCTTGGCCTTAACACGATCTTGATCATATTGAATGTTAAAGTTAATCTCTTCAGTAAGTGCTTCCCCAATATAAAATTTCGTGAACACTTTATCTTCTGACTTCCCAAGTTCTTCAACAAGATTGATTCCCAATTTATCTTCAATCAAGGCAAAATATCTCATATGTAAATGTAACAAGTCAGCTTGTTGCCTTCTCCTCAACTCACCATCATTAATGATTTTTCTTTGGTCAACATTCTCTTTCCTCAGCCTCTCGTTTTCAATCACCAGACTATCAATTCTAATTCCTTTCTCATTAATGATAGCCTTCAATGAATCATGGTATCTGAAAGTAGGAAAATCTCCAAAACAGGTTGCATCTAGTGAAGGTAAGCTAAAATCAGGAACCTTTTTAGCTGCCTTTGGTGAAACATGAGGAACTTGAACTTGTGGAGATGGTTCCACAACCGGTGTCTTTAAAATGTTATCATATCTGCCCAAATCAACAACCGGATCTTCAACAACAAAAGCCGAATTTATTGGAGTCATAGTCACCTATTGTTCAAGTGGTATCAGAGCATTATGGCTCGTTACTAGCTTGAACTTTACAAATTTTCAAAGGTTTTCTCTCTATCTACCAATTCAACCGTCAAAAGTTCTCCAAACTTTCACAATATTTTCCTTACCTATCCGTGATAAACCCTTCAGAAATTCACTCAATTTCATCAACATTTGAACCTTCAAATTACCAAAATACCAAAACCATGTTTTTTCACGTATATGTTCGGGTAACGTATAAGTCATTCCCCTATAACATATACACCGCATATGTTATAAGGTGAAGAATATATACGCTCCTATACTTATACGTTGACTTCAGAAGATATACGTTGACCAGCACAACATATTCGTTGACCATCATTGACCTTCTACATACCATTGACCATCACATATCCATTGACCATAGCTCATACATATCTGTTGACTTTCTTTGACCTCAGACTTATCTGTTGACTTTCTTTGACCTCATACTTATCCATTGACTTTCATTGACCAACATGGAAAATCTTAGTGCGTTTGTGTCACAGCCTTCTGCATTGCTTCAAAACATTAACCTGGAAAATGAAATGGGGACATCCAACAAGCCTCCTAAGCTTCTCAAAATGGAAGATTATCCATCATGGGCTGACAAGTTTGAAACGTATGTTCAAGCTTTGAACTACGAAACATGGACGGCTATTGAGGAGGAATACATTATCCCAAAGAATGAGAATGGAAGCAACCATAGGTTGTCACAAATTGCTGACACCGACAAAAGTTTGTTTCTCAAAGAGAAGCAGATGTTGAATCTGTTTCAACAAGCCATTAAAGCAGAAAATTTTCAATTACTACAACACAATGGCTCGTGCTACTTAATTTGGCAACCTCTACTGAATAAGGACAGAGGAAACCTTGACATGAGGAAAAGCAAGATGGCACTACTGAAGAAAGAGTTTGATATTTTCACTCAGGTTAGGGGGAAACATTTTCACAAATGGTTGAGCGATATTGCCATTTGGTGAATGTGATGAAAAGATTGGGCATTGACAAGCCTGATTATGAATTCATCGATAAACTAGCTGATGCACTTCCTGAAGAATGGGGCACATTCATAATGATCCGACAGTTAAATCCTGTTGCATATGCCCAACTGAACCTTGCTAGATTTAATGAGAACCTTGAAGCACACGAATTGGAGCTTAGGAAAAAGCAGAAGATGAAATCAACAGCAGTCTCACAGGATATTGGTTTGTATTCAAAGGGTTACAATCTATTTCTACTTCTTCAAATCCTAAAATTCCCATAGCCTTTTGTGTAGAAAAAACTGGACAAGCTTGTGTAACCAATGTCACTACTACTCCACTTTATAGTAGTAGTTACTCAGGAACAACCTCAAGCCTCACACACACAAGATTCTGATGTTGTACAGTGCAACACTGCTATAAATTTGAAGAATACGGGAAACCTGACCACTGAGACTGTAAAGAACATATGGCATTTCTTGGATCAGCTTTAGAGTCATACGAGTGTCTGGTTGCTGGTCATATTGGAAATTATAATATGAAAAAAGAGGACTACGACCAAATTGATCATGAGGAAATGGAAATGATTGATATACGGTGGTGCATGGCAAGTGTGATAAGGAGAGCACAAAGGTTCAAGGAAATCACTAGAAGGAATGTGCTAGATGGTTCGACATCAAAATTAGGTTTTGATAAGTCTAAAGTGAGATGTTTTCGTTGTAAAAAAAAAGGACACTTCAAGAGGGAATGCATAAGCAAGATTGTGGAGGATAATGCTGCAAATCCTTTTGGGAGGGATTACTACAAGCAAGAAATTTATCATCGTCCCGAGGGAGAATCATCAAAAGGCAAGAAACTGACTGAAGCATTAACTTCAAAACAAAAGGCTGCTACAGCTAGAGTAGATGAGGGTTTCAATTGGAACTTGGTGTTCCAAGTAAATGTGGCTGAAATGGTTGATGAGGAGGTTATGGTTGAAACAGTGATTAAGGATAAGATTGAGAATGTGATGGATAAGATTGAAAATGTGATTGATTATAGCATTGAGAATGTGGTTATGGACAATGTGGGTGATTTGGTTAAGAATGAAGTGATTAATGATCAAGGTATGGACAAGGGGTTCAAGGATGGGAATGAAGAAATTGACAAGGTTGTTGAAATTGATCAAAGTACTTCAGATGACGAACTTCCACGAACATATGACAAACTTCACAAGGTTCCTTCTAACAATCTGATTTCATTATTTCCTCTTGATATCATAGAAAGTTTTGCAGGTTTGCTTAATGGAGAAGAAGTTCCTCATGGAAAGATTTACTTTGTAGATGAAGAAGAAGAGATGCTTTCTGAAGTCAAAGATTCAAGTGACGCGGAGGAATCTGTTGAGGTAAAAGAGGAGTTTGTTGAAGGTTTAGTTGAAGATATTACCGATGAAGATTTAGAAATTTCAAGTGAAGAATGTTCTCCAACAGATCAGGCATTCATGGCACATCAGGTAATTCTAAATTCTAATATCTGTGAAAAGTGTGAATTGCCATGTGATGAGTGTAATTTTAAAACTCTTGAAATTAAAGAGTTGAAAAAACACTATAATCAAGTGTTGCTAGATCTTAAGAGGGTTAATGAAGCTTTTATGAAATTGCAAAATTGTGAAAAGAATTTGTGGGCAAGTATTCAACAAAATCAGAATACAATTTCAATGTTAAAACATACTGTTGAAGATAAACAAATTGCCATTAATAGACACATGGATGAAAATGCAGCTCTCAAACTTGAGTTGCAAACACTCAAGATTGAGACAGAAAGGGTAAATTGAAATTGGTGAGTTATGCTGCTTCATCGTATGTTCTTGATCACATTATGCCAAAATCCAAGGATGATGTGAATGAGAACATAACATCAAGTGTGGATTATCATGCTGTTCCACCAATGTGGAATACTTATATTCCAAACAAACCTAAGGGGTTGAAAAAGGCACTAAATGTGGAAATTGAGACTCCATTGCATGATACCACTAAGTCTGGTAATGATAATTGTGTTGAATCTGAAAAGTATGAAAATGATAGTTTTGGTTGTGACATTACAACTGGAATCAAAGTTGCAGAATCAGTATTGACTGAGGAAAATGTTAAAAATAACAGTTTTAAAAAGGTTAATAATCTGAGTTCTAAAAGGGAAAAATCAGGTTGACACGAAGAGATTTGCTAAGACAAGCTTTTATCACAAGCAATTTCATCATGTTAAACCAAAAACTATTGTCTTTGTGCATGGTAAGACCTCTGAATCTGAAAAGGAAGCTGTTTTCAGAAATCAAACAAACTGAGAGTTTTATCAACAAAAGCCATAGCTTGAGCAATCTGAAATAACATCTCAGGTTAACAAATTTGTTGACCGGAGACATTGCTTCAATTGTAATGAAATTAGGCATGTTTTCTATGAATGTCCCAATAGATTTAAGAATGATCATGCTCCCTGTCAGAAACCATTTACTAAGAAACCAGGCCTAGGTTATGTGATTGAGAAGAAACATACGAATGTTCCTGAATCTGTGAAAATCTTAAAACGTGATGATCCTGTTAAAATTGATGTTGAAAAAGTTGTTAAAACTGATGTTTCAAAATTAAAACTTTCAAAGATAAGTCAAACATCTTTTTACAACAAAAGGCAAGCTGCAGGTCAAAATTGGGTGGCAAAAATTGTTGTTAAACCACCAGAGGTTGTTGAGAAATGTAAAACTGAATCTGAGACAAGTAACCAGTGAAGATTTATTATCTTGTGAATCAGACTTTGATGATGAAAGGATGTTGTTTAAAAATTTCCAACAACCCAAGACCAAGAAGGCTTGGGTTTCCTTGTTTCACTAAACTGTTATCTGTATGTATAGGGGCTTCCAAGATCTCACGATTCTCGTTAGATAATGGATAGTGGAGCCTCTAGGCACATGACGGGTACTCTCTACTTGCTGAATGATGTCAAATCAATAAGAAGAGGGTATGTTGGTTTTGTGGGAAACCAAGGAGGACAAATTATTGGGGATGGCACATTGACGAATGGAAAAGTTACTTTTGAGAATGTCAACTACATTTCAGAACTGGAGAACAATTTGCTGAGCATATCACAAATTTGTGATAAAAACTTTTCTACACATTTCACTGACCGAGAGTGTTTAATTTTGAAACTGGGTTTCAAAATTCCTGAAGAGTGGATTCTTATGCGTGCTCCTCGAGAGCATGATCTTTATGTCATGAACATGAGTACTGCACCAACGTCATCAGGATCTGCTCAATGTTTCATTTTTAGAGCATCTAAACGAGAGTCTGTTTTATGGCATCGAAGAATGGAACATATCAGTGTGAGGAAGATGAATCATCTGATTCATAAGAACTTGGTGGAAGGAGTGAATGTGAGAAATTTTTAGTTAAATGAAGAGTGTTTGGACTATAAAAAGGGAAAACAGCCAAAGAAACCACACCCAAAGAAAATTGTCAACACCATCAACTTACCGTTCGAACGTCTCCATATGGATCTATTTGGTCCGGTGAATGTCAAAAGTATCGCAGGAGAACTGTATTGTCTCGTGGTTACCGATGATTATTCGAGATTTTCGTGCGTAATGTTCTTGTTATCAAGGATGAGACATGTGATTCCCTGATGATCGTATTCAAGAAGTTGGAGAATTTTTACAATCTACCGATCCGACGAATAAGAAGTGACAATGGGACGGAATTCAAGAACCACAAAATGCTTGAGTACTGTAATGACCGGGGGATTATTCATGAAATCAGTGCATCATACACTCCACAACAAAATGGGGTCGCTGAACGTAAGAATCGAACCTTGATTGAAACGACTCGAACTATGCTTTCTGATTCAAAATTACCAGTGAATTTTTGGTCAGAAGCAGTAGCGGCAGCTGTTATACACTTCACTGGGTGCCTGCAGTCAAGAAATTCGGCAAGACGTGTTTCGAGCTACTAAATCATCGGAAACCTAATCTGAAGTGTCTTGAACCGTTTGGATCAACGTGTACTGTTCTTGAACTTAGTGGCAAATTTGGTCCCAAATCTGTTGAAGGATTCTTTGTGGGGTATGCTAGTCCACTAAGAGGTGTATACATTCCTATCCTCCACAAGATTGTCCAAGTCCAAAATGTTGATTGCCAAAGATATACTCCTACCGTTCAATGACTAGGGGATTCTAGGCTGTTTGATTACGAAAGCCTTTGGGAGAGTTTTTAAGCTTCCTGAAGAGGTTCTTTCTGATTAGACCTTGACGATGTTATACAATCAAAAGTTGTCAGAAGAATATGTACCAACACCTGAAGTTCCTGTGTCAATTCCTCAAGTTGTACCAGATCATGTTCAATCTGATGACATGCCAGCGACTACTCTTGTTTTTGATAACGATGGTGAATTAGATGAGGAGATGATCGAAGCTATCTCTCCAACCATCATTGCTACTGAAGAGAATGTAAACAATCTCCAATTTGAAGTGTCACTACCTACAGAAGTGGTGCCAAGAACTTTATCTTACCATCCTGAGGATAATATCATAGGAAATTTGAATGCTGGAGTTCAAACGAGACGTCAAATCGATCAAAATCTCCAGTGTTTCTACTCAAAGGTATTTCCTTTACAAAATCAATTCTCATTCAAGTGTTTTATTTCACAGATCGAACCTAAAACTTACAAAGAATCCCTGACTTAGGAGAGTTGGGTCAATGCGATGCAAGAGGAACTATTGCAATTTGAGAAGCTTGGGGTCTGGAAATTGGTTGATTTGCCTGAGGATAAGAAGCTGATTAACACCAAATGGGTGTTTAAGTGTAAACGGGATGAGAATAGAATCATTGTCAGAAACAAAGCAAGACTTGTTGTTTTGGGTTTTAACCAGAGGGAAGGTATCGACTACAACGATGTTTATGCACCAGTTGTAAGGCTAGAAGCTATTCGGATCTTTCTGGAATTTGCTTCTTGGAAGGTTTCAAAGTTTATTAGTTGGATGTGAAGTTAGCATTTCTTAATGGGAAGATTAGTGAAGAAGTCTAGGTGGGGCAGCCATCGGGGTTTGTCGATCCGACCCACAAAGACAAAGTGTACCTCCTTGATAAAGCCCTCTACAGTCTCCATTAGGCCCCGAGAGCCTGGTATGAGACGTTGTCCCAACATCTTTTGGACAACGGGTTTATCAGAGGAACCATCGACTGTACACTCTACACCAAATTTGTTGTTAGACATCTATTGATCGTGCAGATATACGTCGATGATATCATTTTTGGGTCGACAAACGTTGATCTTTGCAAGCAGTTTGAAGAAGTAATGAAAAAGAAGTTTGTGATGAGTGCAATGGGGGAGATGAAATTTTTTCTTGGACTTCAAGCAGAACAGATGTCAGATGGTATCTTCATCCATTAGACCAAGTATGTCAATGACGTATTGGTGAAGTTCAACATGACTGATGCATCGGCAATCGGTACTCATCTTCCATTGAATCAAAGTATCGGTCCTGATTCCAGCGGGGAGAAGGTTGACCAAACATTATACCGATCTATGATAGGCTCATTGATGTATCTTACTGCTTCTTGGCCAGACATCATGTATGCTACCTATTTGTGCGCCCGATATCAATCGAATCCAAAGGTTTCACATCTCATGATCATCAAAAGAATTATACGCTATCTCAAAGGATGTCCGGGGGTCGGTCTCTGGTATCCAAAAGAGGATGAGTTTGCGTTGAAACATATTTTGATTCAGATTATGGAAGCTGTAAGCTGAATGCCAAATCTACAACGGCAGGGTGTCAGTTCTTCGGCAAGCGTCTTGTCACCTGGCAATGCAAGAAACAAACCACGGTTTCATTGTCTATCTGTGAAGCTGAGTATGTAGTTGCTTCCAGTTGCTGTTCTCAGGTTCTTTGGATACAACAACAGATGCGGGACTACGGTTTGAATATTCTTACTACCCCTATTTTCGTAGATAATGACGCAGCTATTTCCATAACTAAAAATATGGTAAACCACTCTAAAACTAAGCATATCGAGATATGGTATTACTTCATTCGTGATTGCTACGAAAAGAAGTTGATTACCGTAGACAAACTTCAACCGATGAACAAAAAGCAGATCTTTTCACCAAAGCTTTTGGTAAGTCACGATTTCAATACTTATTAAAACTTAATGGTTTGAAAGTTTTGGGCGGTGTTGATAAGAAGGTTATTGAGATAACAGGTGTGTTGGATACCTTGTGAACCCAAACATCAGAGTCAAAAATTTTCTTTTGTAAATAATTTTTCGTATTGTTTTTGATTTTATGGGTAGAAATTTCAAGAAAAACCAAAAACATTGAAAAATTTGAAAAACCATAAACATTAAAAAATCTAAAAAGGTTAAAAACATTTAAAAATTGTTGCTTCTCAGAAAATGAGTTTTTAAAGTAGAAAGGGAAGATGGATAGTACATTGATCATTTGATCTCAAATCCAGTAAAAAGTAGGCATAAAAGGCTGTGTGCTTAAGTGTATTGGTGCATTGGTAGGCCTTTAAAACAAACAAGTAGGGAAAAGTAAGTGATGGAAACTTAAAATTGCCAAATTGATAGGGTGTTAGTTTCTAACAAAATTCTTGATAATGATGGCAGAAATGTAATAGCTGGTCATACTCAAGCCTTTTAATCAGAATGATTGTTTAAGTTTGTTAAAACATAGCTATCAGTAAGTGATTAACGCTTCAATGATGTATGGTTTTATGGCCTTAAATCCTGTATTGATGGGATGCTTTAAGTTTCCTGGATCCTTTGGGTCTTTATGCGGTTTATCATCTGGGTATTAATTTCGATGAATATTTAAACAAGCTTTAAAAAGAAAACCCACAGACTAAGCTGCTTTATAAGTCATTAAACTTGATCGCACAAGTACTTATGTACTAAATTCAATACCGACTTGATCAAAATCCGCTGTTAGACATACGTTGTCCCCTTGCTCGCGTCTTATAACCATTAAGAAATGGACCACAAGGGACACAATGTATGCAAGCCGACAGATGAAATCGTGCATACTAATCCATGGGAAAGGACCTTAGGGTATTGCTTGATAACGGGGGTATGTCGTGTAGTGGGGATTATTTGCTGATAAGCTTAAAATAAAAGTCTTTTTATCTTCTGATTCCAAGGTTTAAGACAAGTTGCGGTGACTATGTAAAAATCAAATTACGTCTGAATCAAGATTAGAACTAATAAATCATGATATTTTGTGTATAATTGAACCAATTAAATGTATCACAGAAATTTCTGAAACATTTGTTTAAAAGGTTTAGGTGGACAACAATACCAATGACTGACTTAACACCAGTCATAATAAATGCTGAAAATAAAATTTTGATGGAAGGGCAATTTGGTCAATATGATTCCCTGCTCAAACTCTTGATATTTGTTTCTATTAAAAAACCAAAAAGATTTTATTTTTGATTTAGTTTTCGACTCTTGATGTACGGGTGAACTATCTCTTTGGGTTTTTCATTAAACAACAAATCTTGTTATGTTTTATCAAATAAAAATCAAAAGTTCAAAATGTTTATCTATTTTACTCAAGGTCATTAAGTTGGATTTGGTAAAATAGAGGGTTTTCAAACTGAGCTTAGTTAAGTTATTCTTATAATGTACAAGGACATTAATTTGTACTTGGGACATTACAGTGGTGTGAATAGGACATGAAAGCAGTTTTTTCCAGGACATATTTATGCAACGTATAAGTATTGAAACTTATACGCCGCATAAGTTATGCGCCGTATAAGTCTCATACTTACACGCCGCATAAGTTCAAGTAAAAGAGATATACAGCGTATAAGTCATTACTTATGCGCCTGATCTTTAAATTCTCTCTGTCTTCATTCACTATTGCTCATAATCTTATGCTGTTATTTTGATTGAGGACATTTGTTTTGGTGATTTACACACCAATTCAGATCATAAAGGTGAGCTGGTGTTTTAGATCTGATGATGAACAGTTACATAGACCACGGATATGTCATATCTGTTTATAATAAACAAGTTTTGAACAAAATAATCATCACAATAGAATTGGTTTGATGATACGAGATCAATGATAACAATCAATTGGATTATAATGGACTGATTTTGTTAGATCTGAAATGTAATACATATACGTTCAGAGATACTGAGTTTTGAATACTTACACATTTATAATTAATAAAATTGAACTCAAAATTGTAAATCACAGACATTAATGATGGGTGTATGATAATTTGTATGTCCAAATGATTTGCAGATCAATAATTTTGAGTTTGGTCAAAACACAAACATATAGGCCGTATATGTTTATACATATATGGAGTATATGTTATGCGTTGACCAAAGTCAGCATTCAAACTTATACGTTAGTGAGGACTTATACGCTAAATAGGACCTATACGGTGATGTGTACTTATACATTGTTTGGACATATCCGTTAGTCTGACATATACGTTGTAATATACATATATGCTGATCATACACTTATACGTAGTTCAATGGACTTATACGTTGGATTGGACTTATACGTAGATATAAACATATATGCTGAATTGAACTTATACGCTGAATAGAACTTATCCGTTGATTGAATTCAACGTTAGCATGTGTATCTGTTTTGTGTTTGCAAATGGGTAAGAAAGGAAAGATTACTGATCCAAAGCACAACATCTGTGCCTATTTGAATGAAGAGAATCCTAAAGTAGTGAAGTTCAAAGTCATTATTCCATTTCTGAGAAGATCCAAAATCTACAAGGCCATTACACATTCAGAAGATCCTTATGAGAGCATTGTGACTGAGTTTTGGAAGACTGCCAAAGTTTTTGAAGCAGATATTCAGGCCACAGTTCAAGTGCAGAAGATTGTAGTGAATGAACCATTGATTAGAAAGGTTTTGGAGTTCGGGGATGAATCAACAGATCCTGTTGATCTAGATGAAAAGATGGTGAAAGGGTGCATGCTCCGTATGGGCTACAGAGATTCTTTAAATAGATTAGCATTGAGGAAGACTGCATTGTCAAGGCCGTTCAAGTATCTTGTTCATATTGTGATTCACTGCCTTGGACATCGGAAAGGAGGTTACGAGGAGACTCTTGATTACCAGATGAGCATGATGGCTGCTTTGTGCTTGAATCTTAAGTACAATTTCTCTCACATGATTCTAGACAACATGAAGATGAATTTTGAAGAGGATCAGTGGTTGCAGTATCCGAGATTTGTACAAATGTTTGATGAAGAAGTATTTCCAAATGTCAAGAAGGAGGGGACAAAGATCTTTCTAGATCATGTCACAGGAAACAATCTGGCCAAATTAGCTTCGTATAAGCATGTTAAGGAAGATAATATTCATAAGTCATAGGATTATTTGGACATCTCAAAAATCTTGATTATGTTGCACCGTCTGATAATAAGTGGAGAAATGATGGACGTGATTCTGACCGGGCTGAAGAAGAAAGATTAATCTTGGTGTTTAAACTAGTGGGAAAACTTTTTATCAAGATTGAGTCTGAATTCAGAAGTTGAATCTGAAACACCTAAGAAGAAAAAGAGAAAGATTATGAAGAAAGAGGTTGTTACTCCAGTTATACAAAAAGAGGTGTATTCAGCTACATCTGAGAACGATCCTAAGGAAACAGAGTCAGATTCTGAAGGCCGGAGAATGAGACTAGCCAATCCAAGGGCTAAATTTGAGAAAAGGGCTGAGAGTTCCAAAAAACGTAAGTCTACTAATGAGCAAGATGAGACTTATATTCCTAGATGTGTTGTTGAGAAGCCTATGAAGCCAAAGAATGTTCGTATTAAAAAGAAGTCAAAGAGGGCTACATCTCCCAAGTTAAAACTAATAGATGAGCCTGATGTTGAACAAGAGGTGACTGTGACTCCAATAAATCCGGCTTTTGTTGTTCAAGATCCGGTTGTTGATTTGGTCAGAGTTGATAAAATTTTAATGACACCGGTTGTGGAACCATCTCCACAAGTTCAAGTTCCTCATGTTTCACTAAAGGTAGCTGAAAAGGTTCCTGATTTTAGCTTACGTTCACTAGATGCAAGCTGTTTTGGAGATTTTCCAACTTTTAGAGACCATGATTCATTGAAGGCTATTGTTATTGCGCAAGGAATTAGAATTGATAGTCTGGTGATTGAGAACGAGGGGCTGAGGAAAGAAAATTCTGACCAAAGAAAGATCATTGAAGATGGTGAGTTGAGGAGAAAACAACAAGCTAATCTATTACATCTACATATACTTTGCCTTGTTGGAAGACAAATTGGGAATCAATCTTGTTGAAGAACTTGGAAAGTCAGAAGATAAAGTGTTTATTAAAGTTTATGGTGGGTTAGCAATTGCTGAAGAGATTGACTTTAAGGTTCAGTATGATCAAGATCGTGTTGAGGCCAAGGGTAAAGGGAAGGTTGATGAGCCAACTATACATGTTGATATTCCAGAAGTTGGTGGATCATCATCTAGATTTGTGCATATTGATGAACCAGAGCAAGTGGTTGAGCCAGTGATGGAACAGATCATTGTTGAACCAGTCATTCAACAGAGGTTAAAAGAGTAATTGAACAGGTTGAACCAGTTGTTGCAGAGCCGGTTATACCTAATGAGCTAGAGGATGAAGAAGAAGATGAAGAGTTTCTAGACTATGGAGATTCTCCTTCTCAGGATGATTATGTTGATGATTATCAGGATGATCCGAGTGCTGGTGGTGGTTTGGGTGTTTTAGTTGGTTCTGGTACAAGTGCAAATGTTGAATCTATTGTTGAACCAGTAATCGAAAGTGAACCTCCTCAGGAACAACAACATACTGGTGGAAATGTTGATGATTTGAAGTATTTGATGTTGATCCTATAACTTATAAGCCTCTTGTAAGATTTTCCTCTACTAGAGAAGAATTAGAGGGAGGAGACATTGAGGTGACTAGAGCTGATCTTGCCAAGATGCTGAAAATATCTGAAGAAGAATTTGAGTTTGATTTTGAAAAAGATTTGGGTTCAGTTGATAAAAATATTCTGGTAAATAAACCTATTGAAGAGGAAGAATTGGACAAGGAGCCAGTGACATACATAAATGCTGATGATCATGTATTTCCAGAGTTTGATGAAGAGTCTGACGAGGAAATTGAAATGATAAGTCAAGAATTTGATAGTTAAGGGAATCCTGTACCCTCTGACAAAGACAAATTAACTGAAGAAGCCGATGTGAAGTAAAGAACAAGATTATTGGTTTGAGAGGAGGAAAATTGAGCCTAAACGCATATACTTGAATCCAGTCAAGTATAACAAGAAAGACAAGGAAGTAAAGCTTGGCAAAGTTGTGAGTATAGCTTACTTTTAAAAGATTAGAAAGATTGCCGTGAGAAGAACATATGACGTGCAATATTTTGAAAGCCTTTACCGTGGATGGACGTTGTGGACATAGTTGAAAAGGAGTTATTATATTGTCCTAAACGTGGACCGGTGAAGGAGATTTGGGAGTTTATTAAGCATCAAGCAAAATGCAGATTCAGAAGCTGGACTTCTCAAACGCCATATCTCCATGTATCAAAAGTGAAGAAAGATCCTAAAACGGATGATTATGTGAAAACTTGGAGATATAAACAACCAGAAACTCTAAAAGTGATTCCTATGTACCCTCTGGAGCAAGACTTTCATGTCTATTTTCGTTGGTGGTATTATGATGAAAATAGGGGTGAGGTTCAGATTGTGTTAAACCGAGATGGATCATGGTTCGTGATAGATGTGATGGATCCTATGTGGTTAGTAAACTGCTCGGATGGAGCATCTGCTATGCAATACCAGAAAGTGATCACGATTTGTTATAAGTATAAAATTCATTCTGGTGAAGTATGGAGGAGTAAATGGTTTGATATGGGTGAAGAGGAAGCACAGAAGGAGAAAGAGAGAGAGGAGGAGATTAAATAGAAGATAAGGATTGCATCATTGAAGAAATTCCAATATAAGGGTGTTGAAGTACCTATTCCCACTAATCAGAAGCCCTCAAATAAACGTTCATGGGAGGATATGAGGAGGGAGTATAGAGAAAGGGTTTTTGGGATGAAAGACTAAAGATTGAAGATCGAAGACCTAGCAACATCCAAGGGGGAGTTTGTTAGAGCATATTGTCTATTGCTAGGGTCTTAGATGTATTAGATATGATTGTATAGGGCTTAAAATGTAAAATGTATGTTTTGTATTGGATTTAACGCATAAGTGCACAAGCACCGCATATGTTATGCGGCGTATATGTTATGCGCCGTATAACTTATACTGGCTTGGGGTCATACATGTTGTTGCCTATAAATAGGGGACTTATGCATTATTATGTAGACTTATTGTGAATGTTAGAGTAAGGGAGTAGAGAGAGAAAGTTGCCATAGAGTCATATCTTGTAATCTTTGAAGTTATCAATGAATATGATGCTTAATGTTTACTTGTTTTGTTCAATCTCATTGGATTCCGCACATTGAGACACAAGAAGTAACATCTACAGATCCTAATTGTTGTCTACATCAGCATATCATCATCTTTCAAGTATGTGTATGCGTATGAGTCACTTCCACCAATAAAAACAAAAATAACTAGCACATAATCACATAAATTACAAGCATTATGATATGATGCAAATACATACGAGACGCATACGTAAATTCGGTTTTCAACATGAAACATGAAAGAACAATAAAAATTTGTCGCGTATTGCACCCCAAAATGTAAAAAGATGAAAATGCGGTAATGAAAAACTCACCTGGATATGATAATGGTATGAATGTGTGACATTCGTGACAAAACCGGATACACCTCAGTATTCGCATTTAACGATCAAACGATTAACCGCTTATTATGTATCGAACAAACGAATAACCAAACAGGTCTGGTTATGACCCAGATATACAGGAGGGCCATCTATAAGTGATATACATTTATTATAATCCAACATATTGATATAATGGCCTTAGTACAATAGCAAACTCGTTAAACGCAAAAATACTCCTTTAACTACTCGCTATGATCTTAAACGCGAAAGATAGTTACAAAACAAGCATTGTATTATCCGTTAAGCCGAAAAAGACCTACAAAACACTTACTTGAAATGTTTTAAGAGATATGTAAAAATATTTTCGATTATTGCAAACAAATAGTATGTTTTTCTAAATTTACAAGATATTGGCCAAAAAACACTCGTTTTGGAACTGTTTGTCGTACCCGATATATTTTTCTTGCTAAAAATTGAACCCGAAAAAAATTTAAACTCGGGACTTCACGTTCGGGCATGCAAATCGAGTATAGTGGGCCAAAATGAGGCCCAAGAGGGGCCCACCCTATTCTGGCCGCCAAGGAGGAAACCCCCCAAGCTTTCTTTTATTATTAATATACTCTAAGATATTTTAACATCAAAATTTTTAGAAAATCTAGAGAGTTCTCTCTGTTCATCCACACACAATAAAATAAGGTAAATCTACTTATTTTGATCATTTGAGCCTTGTTTAAACATGTTTAATTTCATATAAACATAGTTTGATTACAAAAACTCACTTCTAACCATGTAAAAACCCTAAAATTTTTCCAAAAATATATTTTGATCATAAGCATGGTTAGGAACCTGTTTTGATAAGTTTTTTGGCCATAAACACGGAGTAATGGGTTTAACTCGCGTTTTTACGATTGAAAAGTTCGGTTTAAAGCCCTAACCGAAACCCTAACTTTCAAGGCTGATTTATTGATCATACATGCTTGGTTTTGTGATATAGGACCTGTATTTACCTTATTTAGAAGGACAACAACCTGAAAATTAAGTGAAAGAGCGGAAACGAACGAAAAGCGCAAAGGTAATGCCGAAATACTCGTTTAGGGGATGTTTAGGATTAGATTGTGACGAGCTTGTTGTTATCTTGTAAAATTTTGCAGGAACATCAGGGACTATATGAATGAGTCACTTTCCGAATTTGGTAATTTTTTCGACCATCCGAGAATATTTGGCGAATTTGTTACTGTTTATTGACGTTTATTTGGGAAAAATACTTAAAATTCTTGAACAATTATGAAATTTTGTGTAGAACTTAGGCATGGCATAATATCATCACATATGAAATTTGGGGTCATTTGGAAAATCCTAGCTATGTTTTCTGGATTCGCATTTATTCGAGTTTTTATAGTCGTTTTTGGCTCGAAAAGGTAATTTGGAAAAAGTGTTTGGTTCTGGAAATTTCACTGGGTAATTTTATTGGATTTTTCTGAAATCGTTTGGTATAAACGGACGATTTACGAGTTAAATATGGGATGTAAAATGAATTTTTATAAATTAATAAATCAATAAATAATTCCATAAATATTTTTATAAAAGTATACATTTTATTTGGTAAGTGTATAAATTTTCATAATTTAATGACAAACGGATAATTAATTATGCTAATTTGAGAGTTAAACAAATTCAATTCTGATAAAAATCGACGAGTTTGTGCTTAACGAACCTGTTGGAATATCAGAACATTAAAAGTGATCAAAAATCATACTTTTGGGTTAATTAAGTAAACCGAACTTGTGAGAAATCCGGACAATTTGGATGAATTCTGAGCGTTTTTCTCCAAACTAGACTTGAATGAACGGAATTGAGTCGTGTAGCGAATCTAGACATCTAATCTATGATTTATCTTTATAAATTTAATCATTTTATCAACCAACACATTTACCTGAGTTTATATGGTCATACCTGTTTTCTAAACGCGTAAACGATCAACTTGGCCCAGAAGGTAAAACGGGGAAACTGAGCCAAATTCGGTTTTAAATATTAGACATTGAGCAACATCACAATATAAGCCTATTGACACATTCTGTAAGTTCCGCGACAGGATCTTTCAATGTGATATCAAGAAACTCAATGATTAGGCATAAACTAATCACCAAGCCGATTCTATGTAACAACCACAAACACACATGAACACGATGAACAAGCTTCAAAACACACGTATATTAATACGTCGGGTGCTTAATCCCTTAAAAACTTACACGGGTGAAAACAAACTTGAACGAACAGCCTATTACTTCTTTAACATACATTAGTATGTATTCTAGCAACTAGACCCAAAACAGACTAAAGCTCACCGAGATCAAATGATCTCGGTTTACATAAAAAGCTCAACTAAGCCCATAACTAAATCTAACAATACAAAGCATAAACCACAAAATACGACCCAACATTCTCCCCCTTGGTTTATTGCTTGATTTCAGCCACCCTAAAAAATGTCAACCGTAGACGTCTAACATGCTACAAAACATCCATTTCTTCCTTCTGGCGTATATACAGTGGCTTCTAAATAGACACTTGGAAGTTGAGTGCCTTATTTAGTGGCTTTATTCCGGTAATATTGATGTTGGCTCATAATCCGGCAGAAGTCATGCTACTTCCCAACAGAAGTAGATATTCATGACGTTTGTTAATGAAAATAGTAGAAAATATTAGGTTTGATTGACTCAGAAACGTCAAATACGATATGTTTTTAGTAAAACCAACGGATCCTTGGTCACGGTTTGACCAAGAATTCTTCGAGATGTCCTTTAACCAAGGATCTCTCTGGTTGATCAAGAGAAGTTGGTAAGTCCACGCCGAAAACCTTTGAACACAACCCATCATCTTCTCCATATCACCAATCACCATTGATGACTAAACCTGCAGCAAAAACTCCGAGAATGATTAGTAACTTCAAGAAGAAACCAATTAGACTCGCTAAAATCATGAACCGATCATATCAAACCATTTCCACCTTAAGACCAATCAAAGATAGATTTCGGTTTCGTTTCTTACCTCTCGAAGAGATCCACTTGAAGATTTGATAGAGACAAGATAAGATTGATAGATGAAGGCATGTGAGAGATTTTATGTTTTCAAGTCTCAAGAATGAACAATGATGATCAAGAAATGCCTTTTAAACTTCCGGATTCATCTATTTGGGCCGAGATCCTTTATGGGTCGAAAACACTATTTTGGGCCGAGAACATAGTATAGGAGAATTTGTTGGGCCAAACAGAAATACCTTGGGCCAATTTGACCATGCCGAGAACAAAAACATCCGTTGGGTCAATTAGACTAGCCCATAAATCAAGATCAGCATTTGTCAAAGTTTTATGATTAAAAAATAGTCCCGAGTCATGAAAAAATTGATTTCTTAAAGACATCTGTTTCGACACGAGTATACATGAGGTAAAAATAGAAAAAATTAAAATTAAAAAATAGAAAAATTAAAATAAAACTAGGTTAAAACACCGAAAACAATTTGCCTATCTAGCCTTCAGCAAATTTATCAAAGATTTCGGGATCAAATTTCAACTGTTTAAGAACAACCAACCCTTTTTCAAGAAAAGATCCGAACATGAAATCATACTGATTAAGATGCTATCACAATGATCCATTTTCAGCATTATTGTGACATAGTGAAGAGGTTGATGTTAGGTAACTATCATGATTTTCATTGCGCCAGTGATACGATTAGGTTTAATTAGGCATAAATCTTATATGGACGTCACTTATGGACTTATGACACCCCCTTATCTCTTCTCAAGGCTTATTTGGCTTTCCCCAGATCACCCCAATTTGACTCCAACCCACTAGTGCTTGATCAAAGAATTTTCTTTATACAAAATAAATTTTCTCTATCCACGATTACCCAAATGGTGTCATAATTACCCCTAGGAGTACGAGGCAGTTTAGTCACAAAATCCATATGAAGATGCTCCCATTTCCATTCAGGTATTTCCAACGGCTGAAGATTCCCAAACAGCTTCTAATGTTCGGCCTTAACTTGTAGACAGGTCAAACACTTACTCACATACTGAGCCACCTCAAACTTCATCGCAGGCCACCAATAATTCTTTTTCAAGTCTTGGTACATCTTGGTCGTGCCCGGGTGAATAGAATAGCACGACTTGTGTGCCTCATCCAAAATTTTATCTCTGAATCCCCCATACTTAGGTACCCATAAACGACCATCTTTATACTTCACCCCGTCACCGACGTCTTCCAACAATTTCTCCTGACCCCAAACACGTTCTGACATAATCCATTCCACCTGCAAAGCCTCATTCTGAATACTGGCTATTTGCTTCAAAATATCGGGTTTAAGGATAAGCTGGTAAGATTTTACACGAATCGGCTTCGGTCTCTCCTTCCGGCTCAACGCGTCAGCCACCATGTTAGCCTTTTCTGGATGGTACATAATCTCCAAATCATAATCCTTAATCAACTCCAACCATCGACGCTGGCGCATATTCAGTTCCTTATGTTCGAAGAAATACTTTAAACTCTTATAATCGGTATAGATAACGCAAGGAACACCGTACAAATAATGCCGCCACAACTTAAGCACAAACACAACGGCCGCAAGCTCCAAATCGTGAGTAGGATAATTCGCCTCTTGAGGCTCTAATTGCCGCGAGGCATACGCGATCACTCGATCTCGCTGCATCAGAATACACACAAGCCCCTGATAAGAGGCATCAGAATAAACCACCAGATCGTCGGTGCCATCAGGTAGAGCTAAAATCGGGGCATGCGTCAACCTGTTCTTCAACTCGTGAAAAGCCTCCTCCTGCTCAGTACCCCAAGCGAACTTAACACACTTCTTAGTGAACCTGGTCAGTGAAGAGGCAATTTTCGAAAAAGTTCGCCCCTTGAAGTTGGTCAAACAAATCATCTAGTCGTGTGAGAGGATATTGGTTTTTGATAGTAACTTCGTTTAGTTCCCGGTATCAATACACATCTTAAAGCCTCCATTCTTCTTCTTTATAAACAACACCGATGCTCCCCAAGTAGGATAACTAGAACAGATCAAGTCCTTGTCTAATAGTTCTTATAGTTGACGAGATAACTCCGGCATTCGGAGATGCAAGTCGATAAGGTACCACAGTAATAGGTGCTTCTCCTTGGATTAGGCTAGTACGAAATTCAACTTATCGGGTTGGTAGTAATCTAGACAGCTTATCGGGAAAGAGATATAAGTATTTACGTATTACGGGGATATCTTTTACATGTTTTTCATCGGAATACTTAATGGGGTACTTTTTCCAAAGTATCACGCACCCTTGGCGTAAACATTTAACACTTTAAGGATAATACTGTACCAGACGTCTCTCCCTATACCATAATTGCTTCACCATTCGAAAGAGGAATTTTAACAATCTTATTATTACAAACGATTTCTGCCTTATACTTAGCTAATCAATCCATACCGACAATTACATCGAAGCTTCCTAACTCTACCGGGAGTAGCTC
This sequence comes from Bidens hawaiensis, assembly GCF_021521415.1. Lineage (NCBI taxonomy): Eukaryota > Viridiplantae > Streptophyta > Magnoliopsida > Asterales > Asteraceae > Bidens > Bidens hawaiensis. The sequence goes on from NW_027500618.1 coordinate 28,133, forward strand.
AATAAGGAATGGGTGGTCGTTTAGGACAATAGGACAATTTTGATCTATTTGGTTAATAGATATAGATTTTCTGTTGGTGAATTCTATAGCATAGAGATCTATTAGTTCACTAATCAGTATATTGCCCAGGAATAATAAGTTAGTGGGAGTAAAACTTCTATCGGTACCTATATCAAATGAAACTGAAGCACATTAATCAGAATTTAAAAATGTATCCTTCACCACATTTAAGTCTTGTCGTATTTTATCATATCCAATTACTTAATGCGGCCTCTAACCGATTTAGACGTTAATGTTTGTTCTTGGTTTAACCTAGGATAGTTCTTTTTGGAGCGTTTAGTACTGCCACACTCATTGAAAGCATGATGGTTTGCCATAGGTTGTGGGTGAATTGGTTGAGATTGGTGTAACTGTGGATGGTGAGATTAGAATGGTCGGTTTACAAGGCTCAAAAGGATTCCACATGTAAGGCCTGATCCCGGAACCCTACTTTAGCGTTGGATTTACTCATAAACATAGTTCTAAAATCAGAGTTCATTAAAACTTTTCGCAGAATCATTAAAACTTCATACATTACATTACACATCAACAAATGTTGTCTTAAAAAAAGTACACATATCTTTAAACACAGCATATTAATTCATGACATTCCTTTCCAAGATACCAGTCTTCTAGTCCCTGCCACGTGCCATCCTCAAGCCAGCTCTTTCAATCTATTTACCTGCGTGCATACTAAAAGTCAGCTATGCTGAGTAAGTTCTAGTTAAGCTGGTAACATACATCTCATTCTCATTCTTACACATTTATATATATATATATATATATATATATATCCGAAGACACATATTATATTTGGTCTTACGTTCTTACTTCCATATTTCATGCTTCTTCTTACTTTAGCTATTTCATACGTACATATCGTTCTACGTTTTAAAGAGCCTTTCGCCCTATAACCTTCGCAGATATTATTAGGGTCTGCAACCCTTTCATTCTTCGCCTATATTATTAGGGTAGGCAACCCTTTCATTCTTTGCATATGTTATTTGGGTATGCAACCCTTTCTTTCTTCGCATATATTATTAGGGTATGCAACCCTTTCATTCTTCTCATATATTATTAGGGTATGCAACCCTTTCATTCTTCAACTCTACATATCATACATACCATTCATACACTACACAAATCGTACATACCTTTCTTTCATTAGCTATATCTGTTCTCATATACCTCTTCACACATATGTTTAACTCTTTCTACACTAATTAGGTATATTTATAAACATTGGTACGGCATACACTTACCACTTAAGGTAAGTGTATTAACTAATCACATTGAGTATACACACAGCCCCAAAACATAACACAGAAATGGGGCTAGAAACTCATCTGGAGTCGGTTTCTCTCGCCGTTAATGGTAACGCTCTTCTTTAGTTGAGCACGGCTAACTATACAATACATTACGCGTGTCAATTATCCATTACTACTACTCCTTACATCTAAGTTAATGAAATTCTCAACTAACGGGGGTCCGGGGGCAGCGCCCTTGGTCTAGGGGCGGCAGCTATGGATTTCATAACTAAGCTACCGCGTACAGCTAAGAATCATGATACCATATGGGTGATTGTGGATCGTTTGACAAAGAGTGCTCATTCTCTACCTAGGTATCATGATTCTACTCTTTGTCAAACGATCCACAATCACCCATATGGTATCATGATTCTTAGCTGTACGCAGTAGCTTAGTTATGAAATCCATGGCTTCTGCCCCTAGACCCCGCTACCAGGGGCGCTGCCCCCGGACCCCCGTTAGTTAAGAGTTTCATTAACTTAGATGTAAAGAGTAGTAGTAATGGATAATTTACACGCGTAATGTATTGTGCAGTTAGCCGTGCTCAACTAAAGAAGGGCGTTACCATTAACGGCGAGAGAAACCGACTCCAGGTGAGTTTCTAGCCCCATTTCTATGTTGTGTTTTGGGGCTGTGTGCATACTCAATGTGATTAGTTAATACACTTACCTTAAGTGGTAAGTGTATGACGTACGAATGTTTATAAATACACCTAACTAGTGTAGAAAGAGTTAAACGTATGTGTGAAGTGGTATATGAGAACAGATATAGCTAATGAAAGAAAGGTATGTACGATATGTGTAGTTTATGAATGGTATGTATGATATGTAGAGTTGAAGAATGAAAGGGTTGCATACCCTAATAATATATGCGAAGAATGAAAGGGTTGCCTACCCTAATAATATAGGTGAAGAATGAAAGGGTTGCAGACCCTAATAATATCTGCGAAGGTTATAGCGCGAAAGGCTCTTTAAAACGTAGAACGATATGTGCGTATGAAATAGCTAAAGTAAGAAGAAGTATGAAAGTATGGAACTAAGAAGGTAAGAGCAAATATAACAAGTGTCTTCGAATATATATATATATATATATATATATATATATATATATATATATATATATATATATATATATATATATATATATATATATATATATATATATATATATATATATATATATATATATAAATGTGTAAGAATGAGACTGAGATGTATGTTACCTGCTTAACTACAACTCACTCAGCATAGTTGACCTTTAGTATGCACGCAGGTAAATAGATTGAAGAAGCTGGCTTGAGGATGGCACGTGGCAGGGACTGGAAGACTGGTATCTTGGAAAGGAATGTCATGAATTAATATGCTATGTTTTAAGATCTGTGTACTTTTGTTAAGACAATATTCGTTGATGTGTAACGTAATGTATGAAGTTTTAATGATTTTGTGAAAAGTTTTAACGAACTCTGATTTTAGAACTATGTTTATGAGTAAATCCAACGCTAAAGTATGGTTCCGGGATGGGGGCCTTACATGTGGAATCCTTATGAGCCTTGTAAACCGACCATTCTAATCTCACCATCCACAGTTACACCAATCCCAACCAATTGACCCACAACCTATGGCAAATCATCATGCTTTCTATAAGTGTGGCAGTACGAAATGCTCCAAAAAGAACTATCCCAGGTTAAACCAAGAACAAACATCGACGTCTAAATCGGTTAGAGGCCGCATTAAGTAATTGGATCTGATAAAATACGACAAGACTTAAATGTGGTGAAGGGTACATTTGTAAATTCTGATTAATGTGCTTCAGTTTCATTTGATATAGGTACCGATAGAAGTTTTACTCCCACTAACTTATTATTCATGGGAAATATACTAATTAGTGAACTTATCGATCTCTATGCTATAGAATTCACCAACAGAAAATCTATATCTATTAACCAAATAGATCAAAATTGTCCTATTGTCCTAAACGACCACCCATTCCTTATTGAGCTACTCCCGGTAGAGTTAGGAAGCTTCGATGTAATTGTCGGTATGGATTGATTAGCTAAGTATAAAGCGGAAATCGTTTGTAATAATAAGATTGTTAAAATTCCTCTTTCGAATGGTGAAGCAATTATGGTATAGGGAGAGAAGTCTGGTACAGTATTATCTCTTTCCTATGTCTCATCTTAAAGTGTTAAATGTTTACGTAAAGGGTGCGTGATACTTTGGAAAAAGTACCCATTAAGTATTCTTATTAAAAACATGTAAAAGATATCCCCGTAATATGTAAATACTTATATCTCTTTCCCGATGAGCTGTCTAGATTACTACCAACCCGATAAGTTGAATTTCGTACTAACCTAATCCTAGGAGCAGCACTTATTACTATGGTACCTTATCGACTTGCATCTCCGAATGCCGGAGTTATCTCGTCAACTACAAGAACTATTAGACAAGGACTTGATCTGTTCTAGTTATCCTAGTTGGGGAGCATCGGTGTTGTTTATAAAGAAGAAGAATGGAGGCTTTAGGATGTGTATTGATACCGGGAACTAAACGAAGTTACTATCAAAAACCAATATCCTCTCCCACGACTAGATGATTTATTTGACCAACTTCAAGGGGCGAACTATTTCTCAAAAATCGATCTCTGATCCGGTGTAACGCCCGTAAATTTTCGTTAAAAGGATTTAGGCCGTGTAAAGTTTATATTTTTACCGAGACTCGATCTAGCCTTCCTCGGGGACCTCTTTGTCTTTCTTTTAAGCCTATTATTTTAACCTTTGATCCAAGACATCATAATTTATAAGTTGGAAGACCTAGATGTAAAATTTTTATAACCTTAACCCTAACACTCTTCCTCTCTTCCTCACTTCCGATCAGTAGCAGCAATCCAGCCCTCCTCCTTGATTCTTGTGCAGTTCCAACCACTCTCCGGCCATCCTAAGTATAATTCAAGGTTGGTCCTACCTTAATACAAGTATTTTTCACCATTAAACCCTTTGTTGAGCACGTTAGGGTTGAGTTTTGATAATAACAGTTTCTGATAGATTCATACTCGTTTATTGTTTCGGTCTGTAACTCGATGAAAATTTATTGTTTTTTGATCGATTCTTGTTTTTGATTGTTTTGAGTCTAGTTTCCAGAAAGGTATAATATGTAATTTTTGGACGAGATTTGAATGGTTTTTATGATTTTATAAGATCGTGTGTCAAAGCTGATGCGGGATGACAGATTCTGGTCTGTCTTCCTGACATCATAACTCTTTTTGACAAGTCCAAATTGGTTGATTCAGCTTCTGAAACTTCATATTTTGAGTTAAGATTACAACCCAATTGGAATAGTTTAATTTCATCTGGTAATGATTTTTATACAAATAAAACACTTTTACTGCACACTGAAATAGCTACACGTACATTTCCGTGTTGGAGAAATTTTTATGATTTTTGTGCGAATTGGAAAAATATAATAAAAATATATTTTTATACCCAAGAAATTTATACAACTCTGGTCACAATTTCATAATTTATTCCTATGATTTTTCAATGTAATAAAATACATCTTCGCATGCTAAAATCTGCATGTTATACTCGTTATTGATCGATACGTTCGTTTTAGGCTTAACCGGGGGCTGCCCTTTCGTGCATCTTTCGGGGATGTTTTGGTTAAGGTTCTTGCTCCTTCATATTATTAGGTATGTCTAGTGTATCATAATTTAATATCGTGAGCTATGGTTTTCGTTTGATTGGACAATTAGTGATAGATTGAAAACTAGTGTTTGGTTGTCTAGATTGTTAAATTATTGCGTTTAGCGTGAGGTTTGAAGGAATTAACAACCAATTCAGTTTGTGTAGCTTCGGTTTGATATATGGGCTGTGGAAAAATTATTGTTTTACGTATTGGGGCTGAATTGGTTTTCGGTTACTCAAACGGGTTGGTGCTACGCAAATTCGCGTTTATTGGTAGTTTGTGCGTCGTGCTGTCGAATTACCGACCCATCCAACTCTTGTAGTGTCGTGTGGACCTGTTGGCTGTGATTTTATTTATTTTGGTCCACACGGGCTGATATGGTTTCTCGGTGCGTAAACAACTCGTAAACGCGCATATTCGTCTCATCTAGCAACTTCCGGGGTATTTGTCTCATCTAGTAACTTTCGGGGGTAAATTGGGAATCCTTGGTCCCCGGGATTATATAAGGTCGGTTTTGGTAAATACAAGGCCCCGGGGGTGGTTGTAATTGAATTTGGTGAGGTCTAGGCTTTAGGCCAATCATACCATGTTAGGACGCCTCGTACGATAAGTCAGTCGGTACGCCCCCCACCGTAATTATTGTTTGTAATCCGGTAGGCGTCTGATTTGTGGGGGTACTCGGGGATTCTCTAGCTCATTGTTGATTATGTACCTCGTGCCAGGTGATTTCATGATACCCCTTTTTACTCTTTTTACGTTTTGGGCTGGCATACACACCTTATTACATGCATTACTTGATTTTACTCGTTTAAAACTATTTGGATCGCGTTGCACTGCCTTATTATTATTTGTGCATTTATGAAACTAGGTGTGAACTATATTTTATGCCTTAGTATATTTTAGACGTGCCTTGGGTCTTAAATTCCTTAAGGTGATATATATACATTACTTGTGGTTTAGGCTCGAGAATGTTATTAGGCCTAGTATCAATTGAATACGAGTAGACTTACTTATATTGGTTTACGGGAACGACTTATACATATTACCTTATAGCCTATGAATGTTGATATTATTTAGTTCCATGTTACTAAGAATTATGTGAGTAGGCTTATTGATGTGCGTGTGCATGGTGATTATGGCTGGGTCAAATATATTACTCGGGTTTTTAAATCCCGTGGTGGAGAGGCTCGTGTTGCGTAATCATCATTTAGGTGGGTCAAATATATTACTCGGGTTTTCACTCATGGTGGAGAGGCCCGTGTACTCGTGTTCGACCGTGGATATATTATTTGGTGATTATTTTTATAGTTATTTATTTAATTATTCATTTGCCCATTATTATCTATACTGTGTTATATCTATAACTTTTGAAACGAATTATGAATGTTGTTTACTAAAACGTGAACTCACTCAACTCAAGCTGACTTTGTGTGTATGATAGTTTGACTTTCAGGTTAAGGAGTGGATGTTACCGCTTGGACGTGCTGGATGCTACTCGGAGAGTTGAAGACATTTCTAGACAAGAACTTTAAAATAGAACAAACACTTTACTTTATACTCGGTTTTGGGATTTTAATACTTAACTTTTTCCATTGTTTATTGTTTGGTATTTTTCCCGGTTTTGGGAATTTTTGATACTTATGAATTTTTCGCTGTTTATTTACTCTGAACTTGTTTTAAGTAAAATGAATTGTTTGGTTTTAAATTTTTGGTGAAATTGTGGATGTGATTACCAACTGTAGGATTCTCAGGATTCGGGGTCTTCCAAGTTGGTATCAGAGCCAAGGTTCGAGGGATCCAAGCATTCTCGAATGCTTGGACTCGAACTGTAAAAGAAAGGACTAGAAATGCCAACCGCGAGTAGCTGCACGTCAAGAGGTAATTTTATTTGTTAATCATCTTTATAAGCCTTAGGGTTTCGTTATGTGTATAATTGTTTACGTGTTAGATGGGATGCTAATATGGTTAGGGACAGGGGGTGCTTAGGACGGACGGGTAAAGTAAAACAACTAATAACACTTGATCAACGTTATTAGCAGTTTACCGTTAACTTTCATGTTCTAAATGCTACTTGTGCTTGACTGTGTTAGGGTTTCGTCTTTGTAGGGATAGGATATGGCTAATGCTCGTGTCACTAGCGTTAAAGTTCATCTCATTCCTTAAATTCTCCCGTTCATTCCTTATCCTCTCGAACGTTTTGCGAGTAATTGTTTAGCTGAGGCGTAGCATGCTGTCACTCTGGGTTTCCTTTTCACTTGACCGCTTCAATCCCTCACTACTTCGAGAAAGTATGTGTAATGGTTTTAGCCAAGCAGTATCGTAATATCATTCCAAGTACCTTTTTACTTGTTGAGCTACGGGCTTTGTTCCTGTTGGTAGGCTTTGTGCCCGTAGGGGTTTTGTCTCTTCCGTTTCTTGTATGATTATATGATTTGGATTGTCTCAATCTGCGCTCGTTCTTGTATAGCAGGATTCGGGGACGAATCCCATTTTAAGGGGTAGACTTGCAACGCCCGTAAATTTTCGTTAAAAGGATTTAGGCCTTGTAAAGTTTGTATTTTTACCGAGACTCGATCTGGCCTTCCTCGGGGACCTATTTGTCTTTCTTGTAAGCCTATTCATTTAACCTTTGATCCAAGACATCAAAATTTATAAGTTGGAGGACCCAGATGTAAAATTTTTATAACCTAAACCCAAACACTCTTCCTCTCTCCCTCACTTCCGAACGGCAGCAGCAATCCAGCCCTCCTCCTCGATTCTTGTGCAGTTCCAGCCACTCTCCGGCCATCCCAAGTCTAATTCAAGGTTGGTCCTACCCTAATACAAGTATTTTTCAATATCAAATATTTTCTTTGAGTACTCGTTTATTGTTCGGTCTGTAACTCGATGAAATTTTATTGTTTTTGATTGATTCTTCTTTCCATAATGTTCTACTTTGAGTCTAGTTTCCAGAAAGGTATAATATGTAATTTTTGGGCGAGATTTGAATGGTTTTTATGATTTTATAAGATCGTGTGTCAAAGCTGATGCGGGCTGACGGATTCTGGTCTGTCTTCCCGACATCATAACTCTTTTTTGACAAGTCCAAATTGGTTGATTCCACTTCTGAAAGTTTATATTTTGAGTTAAGATTACAACCCAGTTAGAATCGTTTAATTTGGTTTGGTAATGATTTTTAAACAAATAAAACACTTTTACTGCACACTAAAATAGCTGCACGTAACTTTGTGCGTTGGAGAAATTTTTATGATTTTTGTGTAAATTAGAAAAATATAATAAAAATATTTTTTGATACCCAAGACATTTATACAACTCTGTTCACAATTTCATAATTTATTCTTATGATTTTACAATGTAATAAAATACATCTTCGCATGCGAAAATCTGCATGTTATACTCGTTATTGATCGATACGTTCGTTTTAGGCTTAACTGGGGGCTGCCCTTTCGTGCATCTTTCGGGGATGTTTTGGTTAAGGTTCTTGCTCCTTCATATTATTAGGTATGTCTAGTGTATCATAATTTAATATCGTGAGCTATGGTTTTCGTTTGATTGGACAATTAGTGATAGATTGAAAACTAGTGTTTGGTTGTCTAGATTGTTAAATTATTGCGTTTAGCGTGAGGTTTGAAGGAATTAACAACCAATTCAGTTTGTGTAGCTTCGGTTTGATATATGGGCTGTGGAAAAATTATTGTTTTACGTATTGGGGCTGAATTGGTTTTCGGTTACTCAAACGGGTTGGTGCTACGCAAATTCGCGTTTATTGGTAGTTTGTGCGTCGTGCTGTCGAATTACCGACCCATCCAACTCTTGTAGTGTCGTGTGGACCTGTTGGCTGTGATTTTATTTATTTTGGTCCACACGGGCTGATATGGTTTCTCGGTGCGTAAACAACTCGTAAACGCGCATATTCGTCTCATCTAGCAACTTCCGGGGTATTTGTCTCATCTAGTAACTTTCGAGGGTAAATTGGGAATCCTTGGTCCCCGGGATTATATAAGGTCGGTTTTGGTAAATACAAGGCCCCGGGGGTGGTTGTAATTGAATTTGGTGAGGTCTAGGCTTTAGGCCAATCATACCATGTTAGGACGCCTCGTACTATAAGTCAGTCGGTACGGCCCCCACCGTAATTATTGTTTGTAATCCGGTAGGCGTCTGATTTGTGAGGGTACTCGGGGATTCTCTAGCTCATTGTTGATTATGTACCTCGTGCCAGGTGAGTTCATGATACCCCTTTTTACTCTTTTTACGTTTTGGGCTGGCATACACACCTTATTACATGCATTACTTGATTTTACTCGTTTAAAACTATTTGGATCGCGTTGCATTGCCTTATTATTATTTGTGCATTTATGAAAATAGGTGTGAACTATATTTTATGCCTTAGTATATTTTAGACGTGCCTTGGGTCTTAAATTCCTTAAGGTGATATATATACATTACTTGTGGTTTAGACTCGAGAATGTTATTAGGCCTAGTATCAATTGAATACGAGTAGACTTACTTATATTGGTTTACGGGAACGACTTATACATATTACCTTATAGCCTATGAATGTTGATATTATTTAGTTCCATGTTACTAAGAATTATGTGAGTAGGCTTATTGATGTGCGTATGCATGGTGTTTATGGCCGGGTCAAATATATTACTCGGGTTTTTAAATCCCATGGTGGAGAGGCCCGTGTGGCGTAATCATCATTTAGGTGGGTCAAATATATTACTCGGGTTTTCACTCATGGTGGAGAGGCCCGTGTACTCGTGTTCGACCGTGGATATATTATTTGGTGATTATTTTTATAGTTATTTATTTATTTAATTATTCATTTGCCCATTATTATCTATACTGTGTTATATCTATAACTTTTGAAACGAATTATGAATGTTGTTTACTAAAACGTGAACTCACTCAACTCAAGCTGACTTTGTGTGTATGATAGTTTGACTTTCAGGTTAAGGAGTGGATGTTACCGCTTGGACGTGCTGGATGCTACTCGGAGAGTTGAAGACATTTCTAGACAAGAACTTTAAAATAAAACAAACACTTTACTTTATACTCGGTTTTGGGATTTTAATACTTAACTTTTTCCATTGTTTATTGTTTGGTATTTTTCCCGGTTTTGGGGAATTTTTGATACTTATGAATTTTTCGCTGTTTATTTACTCTGAACTTGTTTTAAGTAAAATGAATTGTTTGGTTTTAAATTTTTGGTGAAATTGTGGATGTGATTACCAACTGTAGGATTCTCAGGATTCGGGGTCTTCCAAGTTGGTATCAGAGGTTCGAGGGATCCAAGCATTCTCGAATGCTTGGACTCGAACTGTAAAAGAAAGGACTAGAAATGCCAACCGCGAGTAGCTGCACGTCAAGAGGTAATTTTATTTGTTAATCATCTTTATAATCCTTAGGGTTTCGTTATGTGTATAATTGTTTACGTGTTAGATGGGATGCTAATATGGTTAGGGACAGGGGGTGCTTAGGACGGACGGGTAAAGTAAAACAACTAATAACACTTGATCAACGTTATTAGCAGTTTACCGTTACCTTTCATGTTCTAAATGCTACTTGTGCTTGACTGTGTTAGGGTTTCGTCTTTGTAGGGATAGGATATGGCTAATGCTCGTGTCACTAGCGTTAAAGTTCATCTCATTCCTTAAATTCTCCCGTTCATTCCTTATCCTCTCGAACGTTTTGCGTGTAATTGTTTAGCTGAGGCGTAGCATGCTGTCACTCTGGGTTTCCTTTTCACTTGACCGCTTCAATCCCTCACTACTTCGAGAAAGTATGTGTAATGGTTTTAGCCAAGCAGTATCGTAATATCATTCCAAGTACCTTTTTACTTGTTGAGCTACGGGCTTTGTTCCTGTTGGTAGGCTTTGTGCCCGTAGGGGTTTTGTCTCTTCCGTTTCTTGTATGATTAGATGATTAGGATTGTCTCAATCTGCGCCCGTTCTTGTATAGCGGGATTCGGGGACGAATCCCATTTTAAGGGGTAGACTTGTAACGCCCGTAAATTTTCGTTTAAAAGGATTTAGGCCTTGTAAAGTTTGTATTTTTACCGAGACTCGATCTGGCCTTCCTCGGGGACCTATTTGTCTTTCTTGTAAGCCTATTCGTTTAACCTTTGATCCAAGACATCAAAATTTATAAGTTGGAGGACCCAGATGTAAAATTTTTATAACCTAAACCCAAACACTCTTCCTCTCTCCCTCACTTCCGAACGGCAGCAGCAATCCAGCCCTCCTCCTCGATTCTTGTGCAGTTCCAGCCACTCTCCGGCCATCCCAAGTCTAATTCAAGGTTGGTCCTACCCTAATACAAGTATTTTTCACCATCAAATATTTCGTTGAGTACTCGTTTATTGTTCGGTCTGTAACTCGATGAAATTTTATTGTTTTTGATTGATTCTTCTTTCCATAATGTTCTACTTTGAGTCTAGTTTCCAGAAAGGTATAATATGTAATTTTTGGGCGAGATTTGAATGGTTTTTATGATTTTATAAGATCGTGTGTCAAAGCTGATGCGGGCTGACGGATTCTGGTCTGTCTTCCCGACATCATAACTCTTTTTTGACAAGTCCAAATTGGTTGATTCCACTTCTGAAAGTTTATATTTTGAGTTAAGATTACAACCCAGTTAGAATCGTTTAATTTGGTTTGGTAATGATTTTTAAACAAATAAAACACTTTTACTGCACACTAAAATAGCTGCACGTAACTTTGTGCGTTGGAGAAATTTTTATGATTTTTGTGTAAATTAGAAAAATATAATAAAAATATTTTTTGATACCCAAGACATTTATACTTAACTTTTTCCATTGTTTATTGTTTGGTATTTTTCCCGGTTTTGGGGAATTTTTGATACTTATGAATTTTCCGCTGGTTATTTACTCTGAACTTGTTTTAAGTAAATGAATTGTCTTGTTTTAAATTTGTTGTAAAATTGTGGATGTAATTAACAACTGTAGGATTCCCGGGATTCGGAGTCTTACAATCGGCTACCATCAAGATAAAATCCAAGGGGGAGATATTTCTAAAACGGCATTTCGAACTCAGTAAGTCACTATGAAGTATTAGTTATGCCTTTTAGGCTAACTAATGCACCCGCAGTTTTCATGGATCTCATGAACCGAGTTTGTAAACCGTATCTCGACAAGTTCGTTATAGTGTTTATTGATGACATCTTGATATATTCAAAAACCGAGGAACACGAGGTGTTGCTACGAATAATTTTAAAGTTGTTAAGGTAGGAGAAATTGTATGCCAAGTTGTCCAAGTGTGAATTTTGGCTACAATAAGTGCAATTTTTAGGGCACATTGTTAACCGACACGGAATTCACGTAGACCCGGGCAAAATTGAAGCCTTTAAAAATTGGCAAGCCCCAAAGTCACAAAGAGATTCGCCAATTTTTGGGGATTAGCTGAGTACTACCGGCGCTTTATTGCAAACTTTTCCGGTATAGCCCAACCTTTAACCCTCTTAACCTAAGAAGATCGAATTTATGACTAGTGAGAAGAACAAGAAATGGCTTTTCAATTGCTGAAACAGAAACTATGTCAAGCCCCAATACTAAGTCTCCCATAAGGGAATGATGACCTTGTAGTTTACTGTGATGCATCCCGAAAAGTTTTAGGATGCGTACTTATGAAAAGAAACAAGGTTATAGTGTATGCTTCCCGATAGTTAAAAGTGCACGAGAAAATTATACTACCCATGACGTAGAACTAGGCGCGATTATTTTTGCACTTAAGATATGGAGGCACTATTTGCATGGCGCCAAATGTACAGTTTATACATATCACAAGAGTCTCCAACATATTTTTGACCAAAAGGACTTGTACATGAGGCAAATAGTTGTAAAAGAACTGATAAGAAGTACAAAGATTTAAAGGAATATTATTGATGGCCCGGTATGAAGAAAGATATAGCCACACATGTCGGTAAATGCCTGACTCATGCTAGAATTAAGGCAGAGTATAAAAAACCCTCGGTAATGTTATAACAACTGGAAACACCCAGTGAAAGTGGGAAATGATTACTATGAGCTTCGTAACACACTTTCATAAATCATCACGAGAACATAGTGTAGTCCGGGTACTAATTGACCAACTAACTTAATTTGCACACTTTCTCCCGATCAATAACAACTGCACAACTAAAAGGCTCTCCTACCATTATGTTTAACGAAATCTTATTGCTACATGGCGTGTCTGTTCTAATTATTTCAGATCGAGATAGTCATTTCGCCCCTTATTTTTGGCAAGCTGTGCATGAAGTTAGGTAACCGAATCAGTCTTAGCACGATCTACCATCTCCAAACAAACACTCGATCTAAACAAACTATATATAAACTAGAAGATTTACGTTGCGCCTATATATTAGACCTTGAAGGAAATTAGGACCATCATTTTCCACTGGTCTAATCCTCTTATACAAATAGTTATCATAATATATACAAGCGGCACTATAGCCGGTATGATACGAGCAAGAATATAAATCGCTTCTTTATTAGACTGAAAGTTGGCAACACTAAAAATGCAAAATCCGATTTGATTATGGAAAAACCACAGATAAAGCTCGTAAGATTCAAAAATAAACTGAAAGCCGCCTAAGAGTAACAAAAGAACTATACCGATGTACACAGTCAATTGTTGACCTTTGAAAGGTGTTATTTGAGTTGAGGAAACCGATAAGTTAAAGACAATGTACACAGAACCGTACAAAGTTGCCTAGAAAATTAATCTCGTAGCATATCGACTAAAACTATCCTTAGAGTCGAGTTTCACTCACGATTTTAGTCCTACTGATACTTTCTATATATCGAACCTAATCAAGTGCCTTATTGACGAGGCAGAGATAGTACCACTTGAAAACTTACTCATAACTAAACTTTGTAAAGAACACGTATAAATATTGGACTGGAAAATCAAATAGTTAGGACTCAACAAAATTTTAATGGTCAAAGTTCGGTAAAATCCACAACGGGGAACAAAATATATTTGAAAACGAAAACAAATACTCTTGTTTATCCCTAAGAAGCGTGTAACTAGCATGGAGAATTACGGGGACGAAATATCTTAACTGCGGGAGAATGTGACATTCGTGACAAAACTGGATACACCTCAGTATTCGCATTTCATGATTAAACGATTATTATCAAACAAACAAATAACCAAACAGGTCTGGTTATGACCCATATATCTCGGGGGGGGGGGGGGCATCTATAAGAGATATGCATTCATTATAAGCCAACATATTGATATTATGGCTTTAGTACAATAGCAAACTAGTTAAACGAAAACATATTCCTTTAACTATCCGCTATCATCTTAAATGCGAAAGATAGTTACAAAAAAGCATTTATCATCCGTTAAGCCGAAAAAGACCTACAAAACACTTACTTGAAATGTTTTAAGTGATTTATGAAAAATATTTTTGATTTTTACAAACAAATAGTATGATTTTCTAAATTTACGAAAAATTGGCCAAAAAAACACTCGTTTTCGCGCTGTTTCGTAGTACCCGATATATTTTTCTTGCCAAAAACAAAACCCGAAATAAATTATAACTCGGGACTTCATGTTCGAGCATGCAAATCAAAGCTAGTGGGCCAAAATGAGGACTAAGGGGGGCCCACCCAATTCCAGCCGCCAAGGAGGAAACCCCCAAGCTTTCTTTTATTATTTCATATACTCTATGATATTTTAACACCAAAATTTTTACAAAATCTTGAGAGTTCTCTTTGTTCTTCCTCACACAATCAAAAACCTAAGGTATATCTACTTATTTTGATCATTTAAGTCTTGTTTAAATATGTTTAATTTCATATAAACATAGTTTGATTACAAAAAATCCCTTTTAACCATGCAAAAACCCTAAAAATTGTCTATAAATATAATTTGATCATACACATGGTTAGAAACCTTTTTTGATAATTTTTTTGGCCATAAACGTGGATTAAGGGGTTTAAATTGCGTTTTAACGGTTGAAAAGTTCGGCTTAAAGCCCTAACCAAAAACCTAAGTTTCATGGCTGATTTATTGATGATACATGCTTGGTTTTGTGATATAGGACCTGTAGTTACCTTACTTAGAAGGACAAGAACCTAGAAAATTGAGTGAAAGAGAGGAAACGAACGAAAACCGCAAAGTTAATGTAGAAATGCTCGTTTATGGGCTGTTTAGGATTAGATTATGTTGCACTTGTTGTTAGCTTGTAAAATTTTGTAGGAACATCAGGGAATTAGTCCTTGTCCAAATTTGGTAATTTTTCGACAATCCGAGAATATTTGGCGAATTTATTACCGTTTAGGGACGTTATTCAGGGAAAATACTTAAAAGGCTTGGAAAATTATGAAATTTTATGGAGAACTCAGGTATGTCATAATATGATCACATGTGAAATTTGGGGTTATTTGGAATACCCTAGCTATATTTTCTATATTCGCGTTTATTCGAGTTTTTATAGTCATTTTTGGCTCGAAAAGGTAACTTGGCAAAAGTGTTAGGTTCTAGAAATTTTATAGAGTGTTTTGGAAGTTATTTGGATCACTTAGTATTTTATTGGATTTTTTAGAAATCATATGGTATAAACAGACGATTTACGAGTTAAATATAGCATATAAAATGAATTTGATAAATTAATAAATCAATAAATAATTCCAGAAATATTTTTATGAAAATACACATATTTTACTTGGTAAGTGTTAAATATTCATAATTTAATGATAAATTGATAATTAATTATGCTAATTTGAAAGTTAAACAAATTTAATTCTGATAAAACTGACGAGTTCGTGATTAACGTACCTGTTGAAATATCAGAACATCAAGAGCGATCAAACATCATAATTTTGGGTTAATTAAGTTAAACCGAACTTTTTGTGAAAAACCGGACAATCTGGATGAATTGTGCGCGTTTTTCTCAAAACCGGATTGAATAAACGGAATTGAGCCCCGTAGCGAATCCAGACATTTAATCTATGATTTCCCTTTATAAATTTAATCATTTTATCAACCAACACATTTACCCGAGTTTATATGGTTATACCTGTTTTCTAACGCGTAAATGATCAACTTGGCCCAGCAGGTGAAACGGAGAAACTGAGCCAAATTCGGCTTTAAATATTAGACATTGAACAACCTCACAATCAAAGGCTTTTGACACTTTCTGGGGGTGATAGTTACACTGTCACACCCCGACCAAAGGTGGAACATGCCGGGGCGTAACGTATTGATTGGACAATAGCTCAAAAGACACTAATTAAAGCGACAATAATTATTTAACTTCATTAACATTAAACAAGTACAAAAATTCAATATGTAAATACATCATAACTTGTAATTTGAATAAATATCCTAAGGTCAACTAACTATTCATATGTAAATGGTGAGTGTCACACCCCAACCTAAGGCGGAAATGCCGGGGCGTGATCCGATTGCTCACAGCTCGAAGATAGTATCATATAAAAAATGTGACAATATCTAATTAATTATTTAATTGAAATAATACTCAATATTCAATTACAACAATACAATTCAAATAAATATAAACAGCAAGTCTAAATCCATGTATTTCTTCATTATAATCCTAAGGTCTTTCTAAGTGTCCATCATTCAACTCAGGCAACCTGCAAATGCGTAGAAAATGGAGTTTTGGTCAACAACACATGTTGAGTGAGTTTACCACCAGTTTTGCAACAAAATAAGGATAATATAATAAACGTAATAAATGAGGCAATGAAATCAAACCATAAGCATGTAAGTTGTCGATTAAACCATTGCCAAGCGAATCGGGCGCTGGTAAATCAACCATTAGCAAATAAGAATAATAAGACCGTTTCGAAGCGAATCGGGCGGTGGTCAATAGAATGAGAACCCTCTCCAAGAGGATATGTCAAACGAATGAATACAATAACACGTAAGCACATAACAAGTAGATTTGATTAATCACACACAATTACACGTTTGCTATTTTTGATATGTATGTATATATAGGTATGTATGTATAGTATTATATACGTATATGTCCCCAAAACGTTTATGAAAATCGAGTAAAATAGGGGAATGATAAAACTCACCTGATCGATTAAGCCAAACGGGAATGAATACGACAAGAACAATAATCACGCTATTCGAGAATTACCGAAAAGGATCCTAATTAAACGATATTATGAGTGAATTATAATGATATAATATGTATAACGAATTTAAGATTTTGATGTGATTTGAGTTACAATTATGATTTGTATGTTATGGATTGAACGATCGATCTCTATGAATTATCCTTATTATTTAATTATAAAAATCATTGCTTGTCATAAAATCGGGTTTACAAATAATTAGTTTAAATAAATATGAATCGAGATTTACTATAAAAGTATACGTTTAAATATATAATTATTTTAAAATTTATATCTTGGAAATCTTAACGAAATTTGATGGTAAAATATAGTTAACACTTTTATTTTATTTAATACGTTTATTATCGTTTTGTTTTAAAAATAATACATACATATATATATATACACGTATTTTATATGTTCATAATAAATATGAGCAAATTGATGAAAACATTTTAACAACGATGAGTCCAATATTAGTGTCAATTTTAAGTAAAATAATAACGATTTATTATTAATAAGAAATATATATATATATACTTACATATATATATATATATATATATATAGAGGTTCAATATATATTAAGTAAATATAATAAACAAATATAAATCGTATAAATTTTTTCGATAAACGTGATATTCTTTATTGTTTAAAATTTTCCGAATCATAAATCTAGTCAGGTAAAAGATATAATTCGTTCGTTGGAAAACTCGAGTTATTACAGTCTCCCTTACTTTAGGGAATTTCGTCCCGAAATTAAGGAAAACCAAAATATCATCGTTTTGAAAACAAATTGTACTTTTTAAGGAAAATATGATAATATAGAACTTCCAATAACCGAAGCAACGCTTCAAATGACAATCCGATAAGGGCACTTATATAGAGGATGTACCAGCGGCGTATCCACCATGTCCTTATCATTTCATCATTCGTACCGTTACCCTAGCTACCTTAGATTCTAAATCATGACACACAATTTTACGTATTATGATTTCCATGCGAGTACTTGGATAATTATGTATGCATCCATAATTACACTTATCGTCGGATGGTCCGCATAATTCGTTCCGTCATGTGGGTTGTAAAACATTTAAAATAAAATTTTGAAAAGATAATAATTGTTTTGATAATTCTAAATATAATTTCAAATTATAATTAATAAATATTTAGTTGAATTAATAAAACCGTGAGATTTTGAAAAACGCTTTTGCTTTTAAAAATATAATTTTGTAAATTGAAGAAAATAGATTTGGTGATTTAGGTGTTATTAAGATAATCGAGAATAAGGTAATGAGATAGAGATACAAGATCCTAATAGTTAAATTTTGTTAAAGGAAACTTTATTCATGGAATGAATTGCTTAAATAGCTCAAATTGAAATCACCAAATGTCACGAACAACTAAAGAGTAGATACAATGCAATAACGAAAAGATAAGATAACTTAAGATAGGAAAACAACAAAAATCTTCAGAGTCTTCAAGCATCTCCAGTCACGGTAGATGTGATTCACTTGCCTTGGATCACTTAAGGTAGTTGAATCCATAATAACTTGAGCAGTCGATGTAGGTGGATATGGAGTAGGTTGAGCTTGAAAGACGACACTAGTGAGGTTTGGGTGGTGTAGGCTTGGTAAACTTGAACTTGGGGGTACGGGTTTTGATAAGGTGCAGCTAAGTAGGAGGGATCTTGGTTGACAGGAAGAGTTTGGAGAGTGTAGGAGTTATGGGTTTGGACTTGATAAGCATTGGTGGTGTAGTAGGGGTGCAGTTCTATCTTGAGTTTGGTGAACACGGGTTCGGTGAGGGCCCATATTGCGAAAATGACTAGGATCTCCACAATGGTAGAAAGCACGGGTAGTAGGGGGTTTAGGAGTAGATGGTGTACGACAAACATTTGCAAGGTGGCTATAACAATTGCATTGGGTGCATAGACGGGACAAGGATTGGGTTGGATGATTATAGTTACAAGTAGAGCATAACGGAAAAGGTCTGGTATAGGGTTTCTTGTTAGGAGCATTTTGGGTGGAGGGTGAAGGGTTGGTTTGGCTACCAGTGTTGGATTTACGTTTGTGACGAGAAGAGTTGTCATTACTCGAAGTGGGTTTGGGTTTAGCCTTAGCATTAGTTGAGGATTTGGCTTTGGAGTTTTCAGAGGTAGGGTTAGAGTCCGTACGAGGTAGGGTTCCATCTTCAACATGATCATCGGGACGTGAGGCAACAAGAGCAATTGCTTCCTTGAATTCCTCCCATGGCATACTCGTAGCAATCCCAAGCATAGCAGCAGCAATCTCCTTAGTGATCCTAGCAGTCAAACAGTGATCACGGGTAGCTGATGAACGACGTTGATTTCCTAAGGAAGACATTCTACGAGGTCCAAGAATGAAAATGTGTAAGATGACACGTGACTTGTAGGAATGAGTTGATATGAAATTATGGGGATGCGTATGTGTATGTATATGTATGTATTAGTACTAGTGAAGACTCGAGGACGAGTCAAGAATGAAAATAATATGTATGAGTTTGAAGCATTTAAGTAGATAATGTTTTATAAAATTTTCCAAAAATAAAATAACCAAGCATAACAAACGAGTTGACCTCCCATGAGCTTTCCATGGCAATTTATTGGCCCAATTCAAATATCGTGTAATAAACAATTAAGTTGTTCAGCACATGAGCGTGTACATGGCATTTAACTGACCCAACTAATTAACGAATTATCGAATCAATGGAGTTGTTCGGACCATGAGCGTTACATAGCATTTAACCGACTCAACTAAATATCGAATCAACGAATCAAATATAAGTAGGTGGTGTATCTCGGGAACCACCCCGGACGATACGTTCCAATCCAAAAATCAAATCGAAAATTATTTAAGAAATGAATAGTTGGTGAGCCCATGGATTTCCATGGATTTTTCACCAAACTAAGCATTTAAAATAATTTAAAAACATAATTTGGAAGTATAACCGTTTAGCCGGTTATGTTTACCACGCAATCGTTTAGCCGATTACGTGTACCACTTGAAGTTATGGTTGTAGGAGATTTGTCATACCCCACGCTTCAAGGTGAAAGATCAAAACACGGGAATTCTTAAGGAATTTCCTACAATAAAAAGTAATCTACTAAAATTAAGAGAATTTAAAAATATTTTGAAAGTGAGGCGTAACCTCGGAATTCGTGTGTGCGTGCAACAATTAAACAAGATAAATACAATTTAAATAATTAATCTAAGCATGCTACGAACAATTCATTAATTAGCAAATAAGGCAGTTTAGATAAGCACGTATAGGGTTTCTAACATATGTCTAGGACAATTTCTAATGAACTATCTTATATCCCTTGGCTCTGATACCAATTTGTCACACCCCAACCTAAGTCGATAATGCCTGGGCGTGATCCTATTGCTCACAGCTCGAAGATACTATCATATATATAAAATGTGACAATATCTAATTAATTATTTAATTTAAATAATACTCAATATTCAATTACAACAATAAAATTCAAATAAATATAAATAGCAAGTCTAAATCCATGTATGTCTTCATTATAATCCTAAGGTCTTTCCAAGTGTCCATCCTTCAACTCAGGCAACCTACATATGCGTAGAAAATGGAGTTTTGGTCAATAACACATGTTGAGTGAGTTTACCACCAGTTTTACAATAAAATAAGGATAAAATAATAAATAAGCAAAACGTAATAAATGCGGCAATGAAATCAAACCATAAGAATGTAAGTTGTCAATTAAACCATTGCCAAGCTAATCGGGCACCGGTAAATCAACCATGAGCAAATAAGAATAATAAGACCGTTGCCAAGCGAATCGGACGGTGGTCAACAGTATGAGAACCCTCTCCAAGGGGATATGTCAAACGAATGAATACAATAACACATAAGCACATAACAAGTAGATTTGATTAATCACACACAATTACACGTTTGCTATTTTTGATATGTATGTATATATAGGTATGTATGTATGTATAGTATTATATATGCATATGTCCTCAAAACGTTTATGAAAATCGAGTAAAATAGGGGAATGATAAAACTCACCTGGTCGATTAAGCCAAACAAGAATGAATACGACAAGAACGATAATCACGCTCTTCGAGAATTACTGAAAAGGATCCTAATTAAACGATATTACGAGTGAATTATAATGATATAATATGTATAACGAATTTAAGATTTCGATGTGATTTGTGTTCCAATTATGATTCGTATGTTATGGATTGAACGATTGATCTCTACGAATTACCCTTATTATTTAATTATAAAAATCATTGTTTGTCATAAAATCGGGTTTACAAATAATTAGTTTAAATAAATATGAGTCGAGATTTACTATAAAAATATACGTTTAAATATATAATTATCTTAAAATTTATATCTTGGAAATCTTAACGAAATTTTATGGTAAAATATAGTTAACACTTTTAATTCGTTTAATACGTTTATTATAGTTTTGTTTTAAAAATAATACATACACACACACACACGTATTTTATATGTTCATAATAAATATGAGCAAATTGATGAAAACATTTTAACAATGATGAGTCCAATATTAATGTTAGTTTTAAGTAAAATAATAACGATTTATTATTAATAAGAAATATATATATACATATATATATATATATATATACACGAAAACTTGTAACGAACCTAGTTGACACGAACGTTTAACTTTTATAATGTCGGTTAAACAAAATATTGTTTATTTGGTATTTAATATTAATTATAATATATTATTAATACTTAAAATAAGTTAAAAACAATTTAAAACATCAAAGAAACAAAAATACTAAAAATTTGCTGCTGGCTGGACTCGAACCCGCGACCTAATGACCAGACCAGACTTGAGCACACACACCCCAGCCAACTGGGCTAGGGTGTCAGCTGGTCTAAGTTTGTAAACGATCTTATTTATACATAACTGCTTAAGGCCAGATTTGATATAAGAGCCCTAAACCTACAATCGCTCAATTTGCTTAACATTCATTTAAATTGATTTAGGGTTTTTGTAAAGTTTCCACAACGAACTCAACCATGTAATTCACTTACCTATCCGATGATTAAACACGAGTAAAACTGGAATCTACAGCGACGGCCAAAGGTGGACGATGAACAGGGTATTACAGACTTCAGAAATCAAATTAACTATGGGGGTTTAGATCGCCTAGTTATATAGGAGGAGCAGAGGAGTTTAATTGAACTATTATTACGTTTAGGTAGCAAATCACGTGTTGGGTTTAAGACGGACTTGTTTATTTTAGAATTACAATCAATTTTTTATATTGTTACCTAATTATATTAGGGATTAGGTCGGTTTAAATCTTATAAACGATATAGGAAGATCAATTTTGAATATAAAACGAAGATTATGGTTCAAGCAACTAAACGGGTACGGGTTTCGGGTTAACAGGTCCTGGATCCATGGGTAAACGGGTCTGGTTATGGGTTATAAAGAAATAAGCAGAAATTGTACTTTGGTCCCTGAGATTTGATGGGGATACAAATAGAGGTTAAAACGTAAGTTTAGGGTAAAATATGTGTATTCTTCATAGTTAAATATATATAAGTAAATATAATAAACAAATATAAATAGTATAAATTTTTCTCGATAAACGTGATATTCCTTATTGTTTAAAATTTCCCGAATCATAAATCGACTTGGGTAAAAGATACAATTCGTTCGTTGGAAAACCCGAGTTGTTACAGTGAGCATAACAACACTTATGAAAATGTGAACAACTAAATAGATGTGGACCGTTCCTATTGATACAAAATCAATGTACTTGGGTAAGTGTATGATCGTACTAGATGAGAATAGATGAGGATGAGATACCAGCCACCAAACATAAAATAAACACTTAAGCACATAGAGTATAATCATAAAGCATGCAATAATCACACATAGACATAAATTGAATTGTGTTTTGAATAGACGAGGAAATAAAACATGAGTAAAGTTAATAAGGTATAAATCCTACTCCTAAAATATAAAATATGGAAAAGGGAGGTATGTAAACTCACCTTAACAGGGATTAACGAAGATGAGATGAGGATAAGAGGATGACAAAAGCGGTTGAGTTACTCGGAATTTGTCAACAAAAGTCCCTAATTGTTAATAATAATGTCAATGAATTATAAACAAAATTGTAATAGGGCTAATGACGAATTTGGGGTTTGATGGGATTTAAGTAAAATTTGTAATTAAAGTATCAATATTATAAGTTGTAATAAAATTTGTGAATGGTAGTGAAAATCAACAAACAAAATAATGAAACATGACATAATAATCGTTTTTTAAAATGGAAGGGATCTGGAGACCTTTGGGGTTTAAACTATTATTATTATTATTTGCATTTCGGTTTGATTTTCGAATAAATAAATATTAATTATTGATATTATAGTAATATATATCTACAAATATTAGTTGTTGATATTAAGATAATATATATATATTAATGAGAAAGTTCAACGAAAATTTATTTCGGGCGTTAATAGGTTATTAGTTCGGTTTATTACACGAATGGTAGAAATATTATTATCCTTTTTGTTATTTGTGTATTGTATATATACATATATATTATATGGATTAATTAATAAACAAGGGTTCAAAACGAGGAAAACAACAACCCGGGACTCGGTTTATTAAAATAGTATTTAACTTATGCTACACACACACACATATATATATATATTAATAACAGAAAACCTTAAAAATAAATTTAAAAAAATACTTAAAATCGGGCCTGGGGAGGCTCGAACCCGCGCCCCAGGCCAGTTTGTTGTTTATAATATGAAGACAGTTTAATAAATAGACAAAGTGATGTTCTTCCCCAAATGAATAAACCCAAGAATCCGATATCATTTAATTTGATCAATATTAGTTAAAATTAATTTGTGGTTATTGATTTCCAAATGAAAGCGAATTCAAAGCATATAACAATTACCAGTTTAGAGGATGTTTAGTTGGATGTCGACGAACTAGGGTTACGGCTTCAACTTGAGCTCGATATGGATCTTTACAGCTTCGTATGATGCAATTAAGTTAGGGTTTCTTGTCGTGATGATATGAGGGTTGTGTATGACGATTTAATTGGATTATAGCCTTGTTTTTATAGTGTTTTGAGGTCAAAGTAGTTGCGGTTCTTTTAAGAGAATATTCGGTCAAATTAGCTGTCAAATACGCATTATTACCATATATCCGATTAACGTGTTGGAAAAGACGCGAGTAATTATGTCAAATTCCACGTTTTCTAGCTTGATTTGAGGATCAAAACTTGAAGAAGAAGAAGAATAAAAAGAAGAAGAAGGGTGGGGGGGTCGGCGGCAGGTTTTAGAGTATTTGCAATTTGGTCCCTATGTTTTAGAGTTGGATGCAAAACGGGTTAAAAGTTAGTTAGGAGGGTGTTTTGTAGTAATTGATAGATATTAGCAATTTCAATTAAAAACAAATAAAAAAATTTAAACGAGTGCAAGATCTTTTACTGATAAAATACCCGATTCCAAAATGGGTCGGGTATGGTTACAAATACGAAAATAAAAATCCAAAATGTTACAACATTCACAACTTTTTGGAAATTTCGCCCCGAAATTAAACAAAACATATCATAAGGAAAGAAAAAAAATGACATTTAAACTTTTATTTTTATTTTTATTTTTTTTAACATAGATCTTCGAGTGGCCTGAATAACGCTACAAACAGAAGATTTAATAAGGACACTTTTATATAGGATGTACCAGCGGCGTATCCACCATGCCCTAATCACTTCAATATTTGTATCGTTACCCAAATCACCCTAGGTTCTAAGTTATGACACAACCGTTTTCACTATGAGCTCCATGCGAGGATTTCGAAAATTATATGTGCACTCATAATTATTTAGATCGTCGCATGATGCACATAGTTTGTCCCGTTGTGCGAGTTCGAAAATAAGTAAAAGGAAACATTTTAAATAGATATTTGAACGGGATTAATTGATCAAGGACAATGAAATTAGATAGGTACGTGAAATTTGTTGGCCATGAATAACTAGTAAATAAACTTTGAAAAATATAACGAAATTGTCGAAGATAACCATTGAAAGTAATAACAACAAAAGGAAATAAATTAGATGGACGAAATTTTGAAATTAGATAAACAATTACACCTTCGATGTATAAAACACTTGCGAAGAAAATAAATTTTACACAACAAACGAATCACATGATTACAGAAATGTTATAATAGGTGAGTCTTAAAATCAAGATTGTAAGATCGTATGAGAATAGAGTACCATGAGAATGAGGTGAGTTTTGGGTAATTTGTAAGGCCCCGAACCCCGGGAACCCCATAGTTGGTAATCATACAAAACACTTAAGAAAATAATTAAACTTGAAAACGGTTTCTTCCATTAAAACAAACATCTCAGAGTATAGTTCAGCGGAAAACATAAATAATAAAATAAGTTCCCAAAACCCGGGAATTTTGCCCAAAATCAACATAGTTATCTTTAAATAAAAACTTTTAAAAAAAAATGTTTAATAGTGAAACTTCAATTCCCGTATGCCATTCACCATCCAAGTAGCTTCGTGCACGTCCAAGCGATAAGGCATCCTCTTCCTAACCTGAAACTCACACTAACATGCACACAAAGTCAGCTTGAGCTGAGTGAGTTCAAGTTTTAAGTAAATAACATCATTAAATAATAGTTATGATAGTCATACCAAAGTTTTAAAACGTAAAAGGGTACATCCATCAAATCATCATTACCGAACTAAACATCGTCATACATACATATACAAAATGTATATGTAAACATCCTTTCAATTACATCTCTATATATATCACAGTATATATATATATAACATCCATGTATAACATCAGGGTCGAGCAAACGTACAACCCAAACACGTAACATCAGTGCATGCAAACACAAAGTAGGCATACACAAATCAGTAGTCGAAACGACTACAACATCACCAGATATAGGCCAAGAAATAATGTATATACATATATATATATATTTAACATCCCAAGGCCTACCATATGCTAGAAAGCCTCTATAAATTCGTTTAAAACCTTTAATCATGTAAGAAAACATTTAGGTGTGCATGCTAGCCCAAAAGTAAAAGAGTAAAAAGGGCATCATGAACTCACCTGAAATCAATCGAACACCTGCAACGAGCTAGGAATCCCTAAGTGCACAATCACAAGCAAGGGCCTGTAAATTATACACAATATGTTACTAAACTAGACCGTAAGAACACTCTTGCCTAATGGGCCACACAAGGCCCAACACTTGGCCCAAGGCCCAACAACTTGGCCCAAGGCCCAACAACTTGGACCAAGGCCCAACACTTGGCCCAAGGCCTAACAGCTTGACCCAAGGCCCAAGGATAGTCAAATCGGGTCGAATGCGCGTGTAATAAACCTTAAAACCATTTGTTAAACGAATCAGCCCCTAATGGACAAAATTCCATTTTAAATCTTTTCATTCATCAAGATTATGTCACCCGAGTTGATAGGGTTGACGGTTCCTTTTTACACTCTTACTTTAACGTTTAAACGAAAATTCGCGCACAACCGACTCGATTGACGAAGCACTAACCACAACAGCCCCAATCATCAAAAAAATAATTTTTCCACAGCCCTTAAATCCCCTAGGGCTGTACAAATTGATTCGGTCGGTCACCCATTCAATTAACACATCAAACTCAACAATTTGCAATTCTATACCCGATAAACCCTAGTTTTCGAACTAAAATCGATTGACCGACCTAAACAACTCCATTGGCCATGAAATTATAATATGATGTGCATGTCATACCTAGCGGGATGTTGATGCAAAAACCTCACTTGAAACAGCCCCGAAAAAGCTCAATTTGGCAACCACCCGGTTAGCCTACAACACGACGTTTTTCAATCAATACACGCAATATGAGAACCAATTAACGTGAAAAAGACTTGGGGAATCATAGTACATACCTTGAATTGAACTTCTAAGGTTTAGAATTGGCTGCAAAAAAGAAAAATCACGGGTCTTGGCCTTGATGTTCCTGCCGATCGCAACAGCCAAGGGGGGCTAGGGTTATGTTGGGTTATAACATAAGATATTACACTCTAGTCCCTCCAGATTGAGGTGTAAGGCAAAACGGAAGGAATAGCTAGGTTCTTTAACGTACCGGGATAACGTAAAGGCTTCCGAGAAACGTCGGTTAAGCCCTGAGAGTTATACATACTCTACAAGCTTTAGTTCTTGAAACCGGAATTAACGGGTGTTACAAGTCCACCCCCCTTACAATGGGATTCGTCCCCGAATCCCGATGCGACAGGAACAACTGCGGATAATGCTTCATCATTTCATCTATGGACTCCCAAGTGGCCTCAGAACCCCTACGGTGTTTCCACTGCACCTTCACCAGTCTAACCACCTTATTTCTCAAACGCCTCTCCTGACGGTCAAGAATAGCAATCGGTTGTTCAACGTAGTTCAGCTTACTATCGAGTTCAATATCATCGAGAGGCACATGGGCCTCTTCATCCGCTAAGCATTTCCTCATATGGAACACGTGAAAAGTAGGATGAATCCCCGCGAGCTCCTCGGGCAATTCCAGCCTATATGCTACCTCACCGACTCGGGCCAATACACGAAACGGGCCAATAAACCTCGGGCTGAGCTTCCCCCTCTTACGAAAACGAATAATTCCCATCCAGGGAGAAACTTTCAACATAACCCGATCCCCGGCCTCAAACACAATAGGCCTTCGCCTTTTATCTGCATAAGACTTCTGACGATCCTGCGCGGCCTTCATAAATGCTTTAATCTTGTTGAGTTTCTTAGTCGTAGCCTCGACCACCTCCAAACTACCCAACTGCTTCTGACCAATAGAACCCCAACAGACTGGAGTCCTGCACCTCCTACCATACAACATCTCAAACGGTGGCATGCCAATCGTGGCGTGATAACTGTTATTATACGAGAACTCTACCAATGGTAAGTGACGGTCCCAACTACCACCAAAATCGATAACACAAGCCCGCAACATATCCTCGAGAGTCTGAATGGTCCTCTCGGACTGACCATCCGTCTACGGGTGATAAGCAGTACTGATGAGTAGTTTGGTGCCCATCTCCTCGTGAAACCTTTTCCAAAATCTGGAGGTGAAACGCGTATCCCTATCCGAAACAATAGATACCGGAACCCCGTGCCTAGAGACAATCTCACGAATAAACACATCGGCCAACTGCTCAGAATTAAAAGTCTCTCGAATCGGCAAGAAGTGAGCGCTCTTGGTCAGTCTGTCCACGATTACCCAAATGGTGTCGTAATTACCCCTAGGAGTACGAGGCAGTTTAGTCACGAAATCCATGATAAGATGCTCCCATTTCCATTCAGGTATTTCCAATGGCTGAAGTTTCCCAAACGGCTTCTGATGCTCGGCCTTAACTTGCAGACATGTCAAACATTTACTTATATACTGAGCCACCTCAAACTTCATCGCAGGCCACTAATAATTCTTTTTCAAGTCTTGGTACATCTTGGTCGCGCCCGGATGAATGGAATAGCGCGACTGGTGCGCCTCATCTAAAATTCTACTTCTGAAACCTCCATACCTCGGCACCCATAAACACCCATCTTTATACTTCACCCCATCACCGACGTCTTCCAATAACTTTTCCTGACCCCAGATACGCTTTGACATGATCCATTCCACCTGCAACGCTTCATTCTGGACGTTGGCTATTTGTTTCAAAATGTCGGGTTTGAGAATAAGCTGGTAGGATTTCACACGAATAGGTTTTGGTCTCTCCTTCCGGCTTAACGCGTCGGCCATCACGTTAGCCTTACCCGGATGGTACATGATCTCCAGGTCGTAGTCCTTAATCAATACCAACCATCAACGCTGTCGCATATTTAGTTCCTTTTGCTCGAAGAAATACTTTAAGCTCTTATGATCGGTGTAAATAGTGCAAGGAACACCGTACAGATAATGCCTCCACAACTTAAGCGCAAACACAACCGCCGCCAGTTCTAAATCGTGGGTAGGATAATTCGCCTCGTGAGGCTTTAATTGCCGCGAGGCATACGCGATGACTCGACCTCGTTGCATCAGAACACACCCAAGCCCCTGGTAGGAGGCATCAGAATACACCACCAAATCATCGGTGCCATCAGGTAAAGCTAAGATCGGGGCACGCTTCAATCTGTTCTTCAACTCGAGAAAAGCCTCCTCCTGTTCCGTACCCCAAACGAACTTAACACTCTTCTTAGTCAACTTGGTCAGTGAAGAAGCAGTTTTTGAAAACTCGGGAATAAAGCGACGGTAATACCCCGCCAAACCCAGAAAACTACGGATTTCGGTTGGAGACTTAGGAGACTCCCATTCATTCACGGCTTCCACCTTTGCAGGGTTAACCAGAATACCACTCGGGTTAATAACATGGCCCAAGAATTGAACCTCACGTAACCAGAAGGAACACTTAGAAAATTTTGCATACAATTTGTTCTCTCGCAGAGCTTCCAAAACATCCGAGAGATGACCAGCGTGATCGGATTCGCTTTTGGAATACACAAGGATGTCGTCGATGAATACAATAACAGAGCGATCGAGCATCGGTCTACACACCCGGTTCATAAGATCCATGAACGCAGCCGGTGCGTTGGTCAAACCGAAAGACATCACGAGGAATTCGTAGTGCCCAAAACGAGTGCGAAAGGCAATCTTAGGAATATCTTCCTCCCGAATCTTCAACTGATGATACCCGGACCTAAGGTCGATCTTCGAGAACCAACTAGCTCTTGGAGCTGATCAAATAAGTCGTCGATCCTCGGGAGCGGGTACCGATTTTTAATGGTAAGCTTATTTAATTCACGATAGTCAATGCACATCTACATGCTACCATCCTTCTTTTTAACGAACAGGACCGGGGCATCCCAAGGTGAGATGCTCGGTCGAATAAAGCCCTTATCGAGCAAGTCTTCCAACTGAGCCATAAGCTCCTTCATTTCATTCGGCGCTAGGCGGTAGGGAGCTTGGGCAACGGGCTTGGCGCCCGGTACAAGGTATATCTAGAATTCGACCTCGCGATCCGGTGGCACGTCTGACAAATCATCTGGAAATACATCCAGGAAATCCTGAACAATAGGAACATCACCGACGGTAGCCACCTCGGTATTCATATTCATAGCATACGTTAGATACGCCCCGCACCCCCGCTGCATCAACTTCCCCGCATTAAGCATGGATATAATATGTTGCATTGCAACATTCCGATCACCGAAGACCGTAATTCGAGTCCCATCCGGGGCCCTTAGACGATCGAGTTTCTGACCACAAATGATCTGAGCATCAACATTCGCGAGCTAATCCATCCCGAGCACCACATCGAAACAACCAAGCGGCATCAAATACAATCGCACCGGAAACCTATAACCAGACAACTCGATGGAACAACCCTGAATAGCCCTAGACACGGACACGGATTTTCCTACGGCGACCTCAACCTCAAACCCATCGACTACGCGCTCGGGTGATTTATCCAACAGGGAACAGAAAGCGGTAGACACAAAACTCCTACTGGCGCCCGTATCAAATAAAA
The DNA here is from genome assembly GCF_021521415.1 of Bidens hawaiensis. Lineage (NCBI taxonomy): Eukaryota > Viridiplantae > Streptophyta > Magnoliopsida > Asterales > Asteraceae > Bidens > Bidens hawaiensis. Next base: position 58,886 of record NW_027500618.1, read on the forward strand.
CTGAAGCATGTAACTCATCAAGTAGGAAAGTACCTGGGAAGATATTATACTACTGCTTAGCTACACGGTCAACACATACGATTTCAAAGGAACAAGAAATTATAACGGTGGAATGAAAGCTACATAAGGAGAAAGTACCTGAGATGACATCCGCATCCTCTTTCGCTTCCTTCTTGGAGATGTTGAAGGCCCTCGCCCTGGCCTTCGGCTTCTCATCCATCTTCCCCCTCGAGGAAGTCCCCTGCCCGGACCCCCCCACCTTACTGGAAGGACAGTTTGATGCCAAGTGACCCGAACCCTTACAGCGGAAACATGTCAATGTCGGACACTCGAAATGAGGGTGTCCTACCTTATCACAACGAAAACAAGTACCGGACCCAATCCTACATTCCCCCTTGTGCGGCTTCCCGTACTTCTTGCAATTATAGAACTCCACAACCCTTTGAAACCCAAAAGTCTCAGTCTTTACCCTTTCCTCAGACGGATTAAAATTGCTTCCCCCGGGCCGCTTACCATACGAATTTGAGTTCCATACCTTCCTATTCTCGGGCAGCGGTAACTTCTCCCTCTGATCATATAGCGTACCAGCTAGAGTGACCACCGAGTGAAAAGAGTTCATGTCGATAGTCAACACACCCCTATGAATGTCCACCGGAAGCCCCTTCACGTACTTCTTAATCCTCTTGGTTTCGGGAGTAACTAAATCGGGACATAAACACGCCATCTTGTTAAACTTGGTGGTATACTCCCGATGCGACATAGTACCAGCCTCCAAAGTCAAGAATTCCTGCTCTATCTTATCCAATTCATGCGGAAGACAAAACTGATCGAGAACCAATTTCTTCAACTCAGCCCACGTCATCCTCCTAATCGAACGATCACCCATAGCTTGCGCCAAGTTATCCCACCAACATAGTGCCTCGGAACGAAACGAGGCAGTAGCATAAGTCACCATATCATCCCCCTTGCACTTACTAACCCTCAGAACAGACTCCATCTCTCTCAGCCACTGACGTGCTGCCAATGCATCTTTAGTGCCATCGAAAGTAGGGGGTCGCACTTCTTAAAGTCACCATACGAGCAACCCCGAGTAGATACACTAATAGTCCGCACCTCATCTTCATCCCCACTCGGCACATATACTTCTTCTTCCTCTTCTACCTGCACCTCCCTACTCTTCCTTCCCTTATCCGAACCCTTACCAACCAGCGACTCCTCCATGGCCTTGACGGCCTCAGCAACGATCTTGGGAATGGCGCTATGGAGCACCCGGTAAACCTCATCCGCGATAGCCGCGCGCATAACATGATCTAAGGCGGGGTTATCCCCCTCCTCATGAATCGGGGTGTCCTGCTGGGAAGTAGGAATCTCACTCTCGGCTTCGGCACGTGGCTTACGACCACGACCGCGACCACGAACACTAGAACCACCCCTCTTAGCTGCTCGAGTATTAACCATGACTTATCCCTACAAAGACAGAATTTTAACACGGTCAAGTACAAGTGGTAATTAGAACATGTAAGGTAAGGGTAAACTACTAATGACGTTGATCAAGTGTAATTAGTCGTTTACTTTACCCACCCGTCCTAACCACCCCCTGCCTTTAACGTCGTTAGCCTTCCATCTAACACTTAAACAGTTAATCACATACCGGGAACTTTTAAATCTAAAGGAATGACTAATTAATTAAAAGTTACCTCTTGGCGTGCAGCTACTCGCGGTGGGCATACTGGTCTCTTTTCTTACAGTTCGAGTCCAATCATTCGGGGATGCTCGGATCCCTCGAACCAAGGCTTTGTTACCAACTTGTAAGGCCCCGAATCCCGGGAACCCCACAGTTGGTAATCATACAAAACATTTAAGAAAATAATTAAACTTGAAAATGGTTTCTTCCATTAAAACAAACATCTCAGAGTATAGTTCAGCGGAAAACATAAATAATAAAATAAGTTCCCAAAACCCGGGAATTTTGCCCAAAATCAACATAGTTATCTTTAAATAAAAACTTTTAAAAAAAAATGTTTAATAGTGAAACTTCAATTCCCGTATGCCCTTCACCATCCAAGTAGCTTCGTGCACGTCCAAGCGATAAGGCATCCTCTTCCTAACCTGAAACTCACACTAACATGCACACAAAGTCAGCTTGAGCTGAGTGAGTTCAAGTTTTAAGTAAATAACATCATTAAATAATAGTTATGATAGTCATACCAAAGTTTTAAAACGTAAAAGGGTACATCCATCAAATCATCATTACCGAACTAAACATCCTCATACATACATATACAAAATGTATATGTAAACATCCTTTCAATTACATCTCTATATATATCACAGTATATATATATATATAACATCCATGTATAACATCAGGGTTGAGCAAACGTACAACCCAAACACGTAACATCAGTGCATGCAAAAACAAAGTAGGCATACACAAATCAGTAGTCGAAACGACTACAACATCACCAGATATAGGCCAAGAAATAATGTATATACATATATATATTTATTTAACATCCCAAGGCCTACCATATGCTAGCAAGCCTATATAAATTCGTTTAGGTGTGCATGCTAGCCCAAAAAGTAAAAGGGTAAAAAGGGCATCATGAACTCACCTGAAATCAATCGAACACCTGCAACGAGCTAGGAATCCCTAAGTGCACAATCACAAGCAAGGGCCTGTAAATTATACACAACATGTTACTAAACTAGATCGTAAGAACACTCTTGCCTAATGGGACTCCCAAGGCCCAACACTTGGCCAAGGCCCAACAACTTGGCCAAGGCCCAACACTTGGCCCAAGGCCCAACAACTTGGCCCAAGGCCCAACACTTGGCCCAAGGCCTAACAGCTTGACCCAAGGCCCAAGGATAGTCAAATCGGGTCGAATGCGCGTGTAATAAACCTTAAAACCATTTGTTAAACGAATCAGCCCCGAATGGACAAAATTCCATTTTAAATCTTTTCATTCATCAAGATTATGTCACCCGAGTTGATAGGGTTGACGGTTCCTTTTTACACTCTTACTTTAACGTTTAAACGAAAATTCGTGCACCGCCGACTCGATTGACGAAACACTAACCACAACAGCCCCAATCATCAAAAAAATAATTTTTCCACAGCCCTTAAACCCCCTAGGGCTGTACAAATTGATTCGGTCGGTCACCTATTCAATTAACACATCAAACTCAACAATTTACAATTCTATACCTGATAAACCCTAGTTTTTGAACTAAAATCGATTGTCCGACCTAAACACCTCCATTGGCCATGAAATTATATTATGATGTACATGTAATACCTAGCGGGACGTTGATGCAAAAACCTCACTCGAAACAGCCCCGGAAAAGCTCAATTGGGCAGCCACCCGGTTAGCCTACAACATGACGTTTTTCGATCAATATGCGCAATATGAGGATCATTTAACGTGAAAAAGACTTGGGGAATCGTAGTACATACCTTTAATTGAAGTTCTAAGGTTTAGAATTGGCTGCAAAAAAGAAAAATCATGGGTCTTGGCCTTGATGTTCCTGCTGATCGCAACAGCCAAGGGGGGCTAGGGTTATGTTGTGTTATAACATAAGATATTACACTCTAGTCCCTCCAGATTGAGGTGTAAGGCAAAACGGAAGGAATAGCTAGGTTCTTTAACATACCGGGATAATGTAAAGGCTTCCAAGAAACGTCGGTTAAGCCCCGAGAGTTATACATACTCTACAAGCTTTAGTTCTTGAAACCGGAATTAACGGGTGTTACATAATTTGGGTAGTCATGTATTATAATGTCGAAATAAAACTTGTACATGTGACTCCTATTAGATAACTATGCACAACACATACTCATAGTCCTAATTTCCAAAACAAAACGTTTGTAGGAAATCGGTCATAGGTAGTTCATGATACAAATACGGTAATATTAGATAACTATGCACATCACCATGCACATAGTCCCGGTAAATAACCGGTCATAGATCACTTGAAATTTGATAATAAATTGCATAACAATAATTTGTGCAATAAACGACATAATAGAAATAAATGCGAGATTATGGTAACCATGATTTTCATTCATAACAAAATTTGACAATTAAATGAAGTTATTACATTAGGTTTAAAAATAGAACTCGATAAAATAAACATCTCTTATGTAGCATGTATTCTTGAAAGGTAAGGCCTAGACTTGGGAACCGTTGATGTAACACGCATGTCCTTGAGTACCTTGAGCAACTTGGTGAACTTGAGGTTGGTTGGTTTGGGTATCGGGAATAGGTTAGGCTTGAATTGCTTGAATGGGTTGGGCTTGGATTGGTTGGGGTTGGTTCACATGGGATTGGTTGAATTGGGTAAAATGAGTTGGATAACCTTGGGCTTGATAAGCTTTATATTGAGTGGTTTGGGTTGGGTAAGATTGAATTTGGTTCATGTGTGCAACTCTTGGGCATGCATTGCGGAAATTACTAGGATCTCCACAATTGTAACAAGCTCTAATAGTTGAGGGTGCTTGGGTAAACGGTTGAGCATGAGGTAAGGCTTGGGTCGGGTAAGAGGTGAGGTAAGTGGTTGAATCATGGGTTGGTTGAGTTCACGACATGTGGTAAAGAGGTGACCAAACGATCGCAATGAGTGCATTCACGACACTAGGCAAACGGTGGAATTTAAACGTATCGCATAAAGGGTGTGGTCCTGTGTAGGGCTTCTTAGTTGGTTGAGCTTGTTGGGCTTGAGATTGGGCCAAGACATAATTTTGGGAATCTGACTTTCTTTTTTTGTTGCGGTAATGGGGTGAGTTGTTATTGTTGTGTTTGGAGGATTCGGCCTTAGAGGATTCGGTCTTGGACTCTTTGGCGAGCTTGGACGCGGGCTTATCTTTGGGATCTTTGGATTTCTTCCACGTCAAGGTCCCGTGCAACGCCCGCAAATTTCGTTAATCGGCTCGATTGTTTATAAATGTTTGTTTAAAAGCTGGGGTTTCATATATTTTTAATTCAGGAGCCTTGTAATACGTTTCAAAAATCCATTTATCCATCCTTTTGCTCAAAACATCACCTCTTATTCCTTGAAGGCATTTCTAGTCGAGGAATTCAAATAAAACAAACAATTTATTTATTTTTTTAGTTTTTACATTTGATTTTGGGCACCAATTCCCAGTTTTTGGGAATTTTAATACTTATTATTCCGCTGTTTAATTACTCTGAAATGGTTTTAAATAAGATGAACTTGTTTGGTTTTAATTTTTTTTTGAATTTTGGATATGATTACCAACTGTAGGATTCCCGGGATTCGGGGCCTAACAAGTTGGTATCAGAGCCATGGTTCGAGGGATCCGAGCATTCTTGAATGCTTGGACTCGAACTGTAAAAGAAGGGACTAGAAATGCCAACCGCGAGTAGCTGCACGCCAAGAGGTAAATTTTATATTTTTTTATTCATTTTTATAAGCATTAGGGGCAGGGGTACTTAGGATGGGCGGGTAGAGGAAATGATTAATAACACTTGATCAATGCTATTAGTAGTTTACCATTACCTTCCATGTTCGAAATGCTACTTGTGCTTGACTGTGTTAGGATTCTGTCTTTGTAGGGATAGGATATGGCTAATTCTTGGGTCGTTAGCGTTAAAGTTCATTTCATTCCTTAATCCTTCCATTTATTTCTCATCCTCTCGAGAGTCTTGTGCATAATTGATTAACTAAGGCATTGCATACTATCACTCCAGGTTTCCTTTTTACTTGTTGAGATTTTAGCTTCGTTCCTGTTTGACACGAGCGCCAGCAGGGGTTTTGCCTATGTCGTCCTCTAGTGTGATTAGATGATTAGGATTCGTCTCTATCCGCATCCGTTCCTATTACAACGGGATTCGGGGACGAATCCCATTGTAAGGAGGGTGGACTTGTAACGCCCGCAAATTTCGTTAATCGGCTCGATTGTTTATAAATGTTTGTTTAAAAGCCGGGGTTTCATATTTTTAATTTAGGAGCCTTGTAATACGTTTCAATAGTCCATTTATCCATCCTTTTGCTCAAAACATCACCTCTTATTCTCTGAAGGCATTTATGGTCGAGGAATTCGAATAAAACAAACAATTTATTTATTTATTTATTTTTGTTTTACATTTGATTTTGGGCACCAATTCCCGGTTTTTAGGAATTTTAATACTTATTATTCTGTTGTTTAATTACTCTGAAATGGTTTTAAATAAGATGAACTTGTTTGGTTTTAATTTTTTTTTGAATTTTGAATATGATTACCAACTGTAGGATTCTCGGGATTCGAGGCCTTACATCCCGGCCTTAACATGGTTCTCAGTGAGGGTACCAGCTAGGGTAATGGCATCGTAAAGTTCCTTCGGGTCTCGACTTAGTACGGAATCTTGGATTTGTATCGGCAAACCCGTGATGTACTTGTCAATGGCACGCTCTAAGGGAGTGACCATGTGCGGGATGAGAGTGCTCAATTCGTGAAATCAATCGTTGTAGGTGGTATTATAACCTCTCTCTTGCTTCAAATTCCAGAATTATTCTTTCAACTTCCAGAGTTTATATTTCGGGCAAAACTTGTCTAACATGAGCTTATTGAGGTCATCCCATGGCAAGGCCATGGCAACCTCAGCCCCAAGGTCCTTCTTTTTGCTATTCCACCAAGTAAGGGCACTCAATTTGAAAACGCTTGAGGCATAAATGGTCTTTTTGTCATCCGGACAGGCACAACGAAGGAACACTCTTTCCATGTGCTCGAACCATTGAAGAAGGGTTGTAGCACCCTCAGTACCAAAGTAATCGGTCGGGTTAGCGTTGGTAAAATGCTTAATAGAGAAAATATTAGGGTTCGCGAGAACATTAGCGGCATTCACGGTTTGGAGTTGAGAGATGACTATTGGGAGGGCTTCCACAATTCCTTTTGTGATACGAGATGACATGCTACAGCCAGAGTTGCCGGTGCGACGGTTACGGTTGACGAAGCGAGAAGAAGACATGCTACAACGACGACATTTTGAAAAATTTATTAGATTTTGGGATAAATTACAAAATTCCGAGTTTTTGTGAAAATTCATGAAGGTACAAAAATGAATTTTTTTATTAGCCTTAACGTGAAGTATTGATAATTAAATGAAATAACAAAATTTAGACGGTGGATTGCGATGTACATTAAAATAATCATTCATAACAAAATCATTAATTTAACCCAAAAAAAATTTCATTGTTGAAATATCCATGTATCATCATGGCTAAATTTTCCAACAAAATATTTAAAATTGATTGAAATCAAAATATGGGCATTGAGATGAATGGTTGGAGTATCCATGTATCACCATGGCTTTTCCCACCAATTCTTTCAACTAAAATATCATAAGGAAGAACCGAGTTTAGCCACGTATCACCGTGAATTAGGTTATAATTTAAGGATGTGATCGTCACATGACCACGATTGATACAATGAGGGTTGTAGATTCGTGAATGTTTGGTGTGATACGCTTTGGCTTAACAAGTTTCACACTCACACCTCACCCTCCAGGAAGGCAACCAGGTCTCGCGGCTGATCGTGATTTATGCGCATTGCACTTCCTTAGGTTCACAAGCCTTGGTATCAAGGGATCAGTGTACAGGTGTGTCCCCATTACAGTTACTACGTATCCGTTACACGAATCATCCTCAAGGAGAGGGGAGTAAAAATGGTGGGAATTCTTAAGGAATTTCCTAATTTTTAAAATAATAACTAGGGTTTTGAAAAACTTTTGAGAGTGAGGCGTAACCTCGGAATTTGTGTGTGCTTTGTGTACAAGAGTAATATCAAATCATTAAATAATATTTAAGCAACCGTAATCAATCATATAAATTAGGGTGCAAACACGTAAAGGCATATCACGTATAGGGACTCTAAGCATGCTACAAGGTTGTTATATCTAACCACGTATCTTTTTGCTTTCGGCTTTGATACCAATCTGTCACACCCTGACCAAAGGAGGAAGATGCCGGGGCGTAACGTATTGATTGGGCAGTAGCTCAAAAGACACTAATTAAAGCGACAATAATTATTTAACTTCATTAACATTAAACAAGTACACAAATTTAATAAGTAAATACATCATAACTTGTAATTTAAATAAATATCCTAAGGTCAACTAACTATCTTCGATCTTGAATATATCAAATACTTGAACCTGTAACATGTATAAAAATGGTGTTTGTCAACATGAATGTTGGAGAGAATACATAAGTTTTAGTTGTATATATATATAGGTAAATCATAATTCATATGTAAATGGTGAGTATTACAACACTTATGAAAATGTAAACAACTAAATAGATGTGGACCCGTTCCTACTAACACAAAATCAATGTACTTGGGTAAGATCATACTAGATGAGGATGAGATACCAACCACCAAACATAAAAAAAACACTTAATCACATAGAGCATAATCATAAAGCATGCAATAATTACACATGGACATAAATTGAATTGTGTTTTAAATAGACGAGGAAATAAACATGAGTAATGTTAATAAGGTATATATGCTACCCCCAAAATATAAAAGATGAAAAAGGGGGTATGTAAACTCAACTTAACGGGGATTAACGAAGACGAGATGACGATAAGATTATGACAAAAGCGGTTGAGTTCCTCGGAATTTGTCAACAAAAGTCCTTAATTGTTTATAATAATGTCGATGAATTATAAACAAAATAGTAACAGGGCTAATGACGAATTTGGGGTTTGATGGGATATAAGTAAAATTTATAATTAAAGTATCAATATTATAAGTTGTAACTAAATTTGTGAATGGTAGTGAAAATCAACAAATAAAATAATGAAACACGACATAACAATCGGTTTTTATAATGGAAGGGATTTGGAGACCTTTAGGGTTTATAATATTATTATTATTGTTATTATTATTATTATTTGCATTTCGATTTTATTTCCAAATAAATAAATATTAATTGTTGATATTATAGTAATATATATCTACAAATATTAGTTGTTGATATTAAGATTATATATATATATATATATATATATATATATATATATATATGGTTAGTTTCATTTGAGAACTCAAAAAAAGTTAAGAACTTTTAGGAACTCTTAAAAACCAAATATTTTTTTTAACTTTTTTTATATATTAACATTATTTGAGACTTGTTTATCATATGTATAAAAAAAATTTGATTACATATATAAATCACAAGTTACACATGTGTAAAATTTATGTGCTAAAAATTTACATATGTGTTAAAAAAACATAGATATGCGTAAAAAAAATAATTTTCATAATTGTTATCGTAAATATAGATGTCAAAACAGATAAAACTACACTTAAATAACATCAACATACAAAAATTTTTATAAAAACGTTAGTTATTAAGAGTTCCTTCAAGTTCTTAAATAATTTAAGAGTTCTCAAATGATACTAATCCTATATATATATATATATGTATATATATTAGAAAGTTAAATGAAAATTTATTTCGGGCGTTAATAGGTTATTAGTTCGGTTTATTACGCGAATGGTAGAAATATTATTATCCTTTTTGTTATTTGTGTATTGTATATATACATATATATTATATGGATTAATTAATAAACGAGGGTTCAAAATGAGGAAAACAACAACCCGGGACTCGGTTTATTAAAATAGTATATAACTTATGTTATATATATTATATATATATATATATATATATATATATATATATATATATATATATATTAACAATAGAAAACCTTAAAAATAAATTTAAAAAATACTTAAAACCAGGCCTGGGGAGGCTCGAACCCGCGCCCTAGGCCGGTTTAGGCGGTTCTCAAATATACCAGACCGCTAGACCAGCTTGGTTTGTTGTTTATAATGTGAAGACAGTTTAATAAATAGACAAAGTGATGTTCTTCCCCAAATCAATAAACCCTAGAATCCGATATCGTTTAATTTGATCAATATTAGTTAAAATTAGTTTGGGGTTATTGATTTCCAGATGAAAGCGAATTCGAAGCATATAACAATTACCAATTTAGAGGATGTTTAGTTAGATTTCAACGAACTAGGGTTACGGCTTCAACTTGAACTCGATATGGATCTTTACAGCTTCGTATGATGCAATTAAGTTAGGGTTTCTTGTCGTGAGGATATGAGGGTTGTGTATGACGATTTAATTGGATTATAGCCTTGTTTTTATAGTGTTTTGAGGTCAAAGTAGTCACCGTTCTTTTAAGAGAATATTCGGTCAAATTAGCTGTCAAGTACATGTTATTACCATATATCAAATTAACGTGTTGGACAAGACGCGAGTAATTATGTCAAATTCCATGTTTTCTAGCTTGATTTGAGGATCAAAACTTGAAGAAGAAGAAGAAGAAGAAGAAGAATGGGGGTTGTCGGCGGCAAGGAAAGGGTGGAAGAAGGGAAAAATCTTTGTTTACAATATTTGCAATTTGATCCCTAGGTTTTAGAGATGGATGCAAAATGGGTTAAAAGTTAGTTAGGAGGGTGTTTTGTAGTAATTGATGGATATTAGCAATTTAAATTAAAAACAAATAAAAAATTTTAAACGAGCGCGAGATATTTTATCGATAAAATACCCAATACCAAAATGGGTCGGGTATGGTTACAAATATGAAAATGAAAATCCGAAATGTTACATATACCCATACTAGATATACAGCCCCGTTTAGTTTGGAGATTATAATAATATTAAAATATTAATATTATTTTAATATTGATTATAGGGACTAGTGATAGCGAGTCAAACAAACCCCGAGTCGGCACGGTTTGCTGAGACCCCTCTCTTTAATATTGATTATAGGGACGTCGTATTGAATATCCACTAAATAGTGAGTTTCATGACCCCTCTCTTTAAACAGGTTTACTAAATTTTGGGGTGAAAAGCATGTTTGATAATATATACATACCTGAAACATGTGATGAAGTGAATTATCTATGTGCTAACACATGAAAGTCCCCACTAATACAGTGATTAACTTCGAGCCGGTGGCTTATGAATAGTATATTGGTTTGACAAACCCAAACGGAGCCGGCACGGTTTGCTAAGACATAACACCATTTGCACATGACCATAATAATACAAACACGCTATGTAATGGTAGACATAACTACTCGGGGCATGTTGTGGGCGAAAGGGGGCCACAGTGGTTGATTGCGCGTGGGAAATGGAGGCACGCAGCACGAACGAACGGTTAAGGCTTCACTGTAGCTTAGCATAATTACGTCATACACATTATACACATACATACGTACATGCATACTTACATGCGTATATACAAACTGCGACTTGTGATTACGCATATTTGATTTCGTGAAACTCACCAACTCTTGTAGGTGAACTGTTTTAAACGTGCTTTTCAAGTGTACCGGATTTGGATTAGAAAGCTAATGTGCTACGTGTTGGACACTGATCAATGTTGGGTAAATTGATGCAAATATGCTAGTAAGAAGTAAAGCAGCTTAACAGGCTGGTTTAGATTTGTATCACCTAGTTTGTAAAATAAGTTAGAACGATGTAAAATATTATAAATTAGTTTGTATCGTTCTTTATAAACAATGTGGTTGATACTAGAGGTGTCTATTACCTTCCCGTTTAAAGCTGTAGCAATTTGCTAGTCGGGGTGTGACAGAACGATAGTCTAAGCGAGTTGAATGAACGGTTTGGTGAAACCCAACAAACTATCCGATCAAGTTTATGAATGTACTAAAATTAATTACTAAACTAAACGAATGAATAAACTGTGACAATTTTGGATTCAGGGATTTCGGGTTTGAAAAATGGATAATAAATGATCGAACTACATTAAATAGCAAAATAGCGGTTTCGGGTTTGAAAATTGACGAACGTTACAGGATTCACAACTTTTAACAAAATAATTTCTAAGACATCTAATTTGTAAATGATTTGGAATATCATGCATGAATCTTTAACAAGCTGGTTCGTGAAATTCCGATTATTATTAATATTAAAACGGTTATAAATAATAATAATAGTAATAATAACAATAACAACAACAACAAAAATATCGTCATCGTAAAAACAAAAGGAGGAAAGTATATAAATAATTAAAAGCTCAAAAAGAAAAAAAAAGAAATGAAAAAAAAGATTTTGTGTGTTACGAGGTTCAAACCCCTGTCACGTCGGTTCAACCTCCACACGAACCAACTGAGCTGCCTTACAATTTAGTTAGATTTCTGGTTCAAAATTTTAAATATAATAGTTTCAAAAAGATTCCCAATCTATATAAACCCTAGAAATATAATCCAACTATTTGATTAATGGTTTGTCCCGGTCAACAAGAATTAACAAGGCTAAAGATCAACGCATGAGAACAAATAAAAAGCATCAATTAATTTTACCGTTTGATGACGGGTAGTTAGTTTTCAGCCTGTCAGAACTCCGGCGTTCGCCGAGAACATAACCGAGTTACAGAGGATGTTGAGAGTGACTGCTTGAGTATGGGCGTGCAAAAAAAATGCTTAAAACGAGTCTGAGTTAATTCATGTGATTGCGAGTCAAATGGAATGAATTTGACGAACTATTATTGAATTGCTGTCAACACTTTTAAAACACCAGTAAATAGTAATTGAATTGAATTAATGTTCGTAAATAACTTAGTCAAGGTCGTTATATAGCATGATTGCGAAAAATTAGCTTGACTAAAACAAATTGGTTTTATTAATGGAGGTTTGAAGAAAGAAAAATGGGAGGGGTGTGCATGCGTCACGGGAACTAGGAAGGAAAGAAGAGAAGTTTGGTTAAGTTGTAATATGGTCCTTGGAGTCTGAAAAGTGTTTCAAAATAAATAAAAACTTTGGTAACTAACTAAATTAGCATAGTGTTTTAAATAAAAATCCGAGACTATTATTGCGTGCTACAAACGACGAAACGAAGACAAGGTATAATGTGCATTTGATAATAAATGATCGAACTGCATTAAATAGCAAACTAGGGGTTTCGGGTTTGAAAATTGACGAACGTTACAGGATTCACAACTTTTAACAAAATAATTTCTAAGACATCTAATTTTTAAATGATTTGGAATATCGTGCATGAATCTTTAACAAGCTGGTTCGTGAAATTTCGTTTATTATTAATATTGAAACAGTTATAAATAATAATAATAATAATAACAACAACAACAACAAAAATATCGTCATCGTAAAAACAAAAGGAGGAAAGTATATAAATAATTAAAAGCTCAAAAAGAAATAAAGAATCGAAATAACAGATTTTGTGTGTTATGAGGTTCGAACCCTAGTCACGGTTCAACTTCCAAACTAACCAACTGAGCTGCCTTACAATTTATTTAGATTTCTGGTTCAAAATTATAAATATAATAGTTTCAAATGGATCCCCAACAAATATAAACCATATAAATATAATCTAACTAACTGATTGACGGTTTGTCTCGGTCAACAAGAATTGACAAGGGAAAAATATCAACACATGATAACGAAACAAAAAGCATCAATTAATTTTACCGTTTGATGACAGTTAGATAGTGTTCGGCCTATCAGAGCTACGGTGTTCACCGAGTGCTTAACCGAGTTACAAAGAGTGTTAAGAGCAATTGCTTAAGTATGGGTGAGTGAAAAGATGCTTAAAACGAGTGTGAGTTAATTCAAGTGATTGAGAGTCAAATGGAACGAATTTGGTTAACTATTATTGACTTGTTGTCAGCACTTTTAAAACACCAATTAATAGTATTTGAATTGAATTAATATTCGTCAATAACTTAGTCAAGGTCGTTATACGACATGATTACGAAAAATTAGCTTGATTAAAACAAACTATTGTTATTAATGGACGTCTGAAGAAAGAAAAAATGGGAGGAGTGTGCGTGTGTCACACTGGAACTAGGAATTAAAGAAGTGAAGTTTGGTTAAGTTGTAATTTGGTCCTTAGAGTTTGAAGATTGTTTCAAAATAAATAAAAACTTTGGTAACTAACTATATTAGTATGGTGTTTTAAATAAAAATCCAAGACTTTTTTTACGCGCTACAAACGGCGAAACAAAGACAAGGTATAATGAGCATAAATTTGATAATAAACGATCGAACTGCATTAAATAGCAAAATAGGTCAGGTTTCGGGTTTGAAAATTAATGAATGTTACAATGTCCGGATTCAATTTTCATTCAATTCTGTTACAATTAAGTCTCAAAACACAATTCAATTGTATCTAATTTGAGTCCTAAACATAATCAATCAGACGCCATGTCTCTGATACCACTTGAGTATCCATGGCCGATTCATCGCAATCTAGTATGTGATATGATTGCGTATATGCTAAGGTTAAGTGTGTGTAAGTGTATGTTTTAGCATGTATATAGTTTTATCATCTTGCCCTATCTTTTCCCACAAACTTTCTTACACTTTTGAAGCTTATCCTAAACTTCTTTGACTCTTTTAAGATCATTTAAAAATGAATCATAGTGTGTTTTTTAACAGTTTATATTCTACATCTTTTTTAACATGCTCCTCACATGTCAAAGTGCATTCTTCACAGACAAGAACATTGATAATATTCTCAAATAAAATTTCCAGAACATACCTAATTTTGGTTGGCCATCAATGCATGTTGAATTGGTACTTCAGATCCTTCAGCTCTTTCTTGTTTTTCCATCTCCACACATACTTCGGTTTGAAGTAAATATTTAAACTTAATCTTCTCAGAATCATCATGTTCTCCAAAGTAAATATTTCTATGTGGCATCTCCTAATCATTAAACCACCCTTCAAAATTTTCAACAACACCAGGAGAAAAAATTTATTGAAAGAAATTAGGAGGAATAGGATCAATTTTATCATATGTGTGTGGCACGAATTCTTCTTTTGACTAATCAAGATCTTCATCAGCAAAATATTCTATTGAACCATAAGCACGAATGAAGTTCCGATTTTCAGCAACTTTAGATTCATTGTTTGCTTCCATAGCAACCACTTCAGCTACTTTAGCAATAGCTACCTTAAGTGCTTCGACCACATCAATCTTAGTTTCAATGTTTGCTACTTCTCCATCTACAGCATCATCTCCAACCGCACTAACCAATTCTGCAACATTTTCTTGGAAATGATTATTCCAATTGAACCCCTCATCAGCTTGTGAGACATAACAGGCTCTGTTCTGTGATGTTGAGGCTTCATTTGATTTTGGGTTGTTAGAGTTGAAAGGATCGGACGGGTTTGGTGCAATACTGTGATAAATGGCTTGTTTGTTATAATCTCTTCCAAATGGGTTTAAACCATTATTAGGAACTTACTTATTAGTACCTTCCCATTTGAATTTCCTTTTTCCTTACACTTGAAACAGCAAACTTTGGACTTGTCAAAACCTAGTTTTGACGGTGTTCCATCCAAACAGTTCCTTCCAGTGATTTCCTTGAACCTTTGTGCTCTCCTAACCACACTTGCCATACACCAACGAATGCCCAGCATTTCCATCTATTCAGGTCAGCCCTAATCATAGTCTTCTTTCGTCATCTTAAAATTCCCAATTCCTCCAATAATCAGACGTTCGTACGACTCAAGAACTGAACCAAGAAAAGCCATGTGTTCTTTAACATTCTTTGCTGTAAGACCATTGGTGTTCGTGATATTCACAGCAATGTTCCATTGAATTTGGTCGGAATTTTGGTTCTGGTTTTGGTCAGATTGTTGTGATTGTTAATTTGTAGACTTCATGCTTGAACAACCACTACTAATCTAAAGTGTAGGTGAAAAATTTTGTTGATTTCCCACAAATGCAACACAATTGTTGTCAGTACAAAAAGCAGTTTGAATCTTTGGACTTTGAGCAACCACAGATAATGAATTCATGTAGTGCAATCCAATGTCTTGTGTCACAGATGAAGTTCTCATCTTATGTTTCTTTTTTAATTCATGATCTTAGAGCTTCTAGTTTTTCAATAAATCTGGCTAAGGTCGATCCCCTGGTATAAGCAATAGGGTTTGATTGTTAAATAATTATAAGTGTCCCCCATCCTTCTGGTAAAACATCAGCCAATTTATCGGTATACTTATACTCGGGCTTCTCGATTCCAAGTTTCTTCATCTCATTAACAAGATGACAATGTCTCTCAACCAGTTGAGCAAATGTTTCACATTTGACCATCGTGAAAATGTCACATTCTTTTTTTAATAGGTCCATCTTGCTCTTATGCATGACAAGACTTCCACGGTCTTTATTAAGCAAGGTATTTCAAAATTGAAAAACATGAAACATTATGTTGCAACAGCTAGAAAATCTCTTCCTTGATTGCTTGTAGCAATATGTTCAACATTTTCTTCTCACATAAATACAAAGGTCTGTCACCTTCTGGTACTTGTGATAGACGATAGTTTGTACCATTCTCATTCTTCTGGATGGCATATTGTTCTTCAACTGCTAGCCATGTGTCATAGCTAAGTGCTTGAGCATACGTTTCGAATTGTCAGCCCATGATAGGAAATCTTCCATATGGAGAAGCTTTGGTGGCTTATTCGACGTACCCATTACATTATCCAAGTTTAAGCGCTGGATCAGATTTGCAGGTTGCACCTGTTCTCCATCTTTCAAGTTTGAAAGTGTTAACACACCAGCATATAAGTGCCAGCATATATGTTCTGCAGCATATAAGGTATACCCAACGTATAACGTATACGTCATGAATGATCAAGAATTATACGGCATATAAATGTGATTTATACAGCATATATGATTGATTTTGAATTAGCTTCAAGACTTAGCTTATGCACCGTGTATCATATACGGTGCATATGTTATGCACTGTATAACACCATCATCAGTTTGAGTGGAATATTTTCATTGTTGTGAACCACACCTTGCTCAAACACATCCTCAATAATAACACCATCATCAGTTTGAGTAAATACAAGATTGCACTTGCAATAAGTTTTTGAACTTAACTTTTTCTCATTTTGCTTAACACTTTTTAATTTTTTATTAATATCTTTCTCCTCTTTCACAAATTTTACAGCACTAGCTTGAACCGAAGGATCTACAATCAGTGGAGATAGAATGACCACTTCTTTATATTCTCGATACTGAGAAATTTAGTACAATCATGATGAAATGGAGGAGGAATCTCAACAAAACCTATACCATTTTTAGTACCTTAAGAATAACTGCTAGTGACTTCAGTTTTTTGATTTAGCAAAAACGAAAAGTTTTTGAAATTACTTAATTTTTGTTTAGCTCCAAACCTCATTCTCAAGCTCACGAATCTTAGATTTACTGTTGATTATTTCCTCAAACTGAGCTTTCATCAACTCTTACTTAATAGAGATATTAACTTTTAATTCATGGTTGCTATCAGTTAAAGCCTCAAGTTTATCTTTATACTCTTTTTCATTTTCAAGGAAAACTCTCTTATGATAGCAAGATCAACAACTAAGGTTTCATTATGATTACGAATCTTCTCAAGTTTAGACAAAGATTCATCACATTGATACACAATGTCTCAGAAGCGTCACTATCAGATGAACTACTACTGAGAATCCATGGCCGATTCATCGTTTAAGATCTAGTCTGTGATATGATTGCATATATGCTTAATTAGGTTAAGTGTGTGTAAGTGTGCGTAATGAGAAAGAATTTGGACAGAGTAACAATGCAAATCGTGATAAAATAAGAACTAATAATTAACTTGATAAGTTACAGGGTATTTATAGGCGATGGCTCATTCGTTATTAATACATAACGAATGAGCATCCCATTCGTTACACCATTCATTATACAATCCATAACGAATGGCCCACATACTTGACCTCTCATTTGGTTAATAACCCTAACGAATGAGGTCCAAAACACATGGGTCTCATTTGATAAACGTACTTTAATGAATGAGCCTTACATAAGATTACTAAAATACCCCGATACATATAAGCTAATTTCTAAATACGTTAAGCAAAGACCAACACGACAAACAATGTATCAACAACTACTAAATGATTTAGAAGAAATAGAAGAGTTAGAACTTACCTCTTCGATTTTAGCTATGCAAGCAAACAAATCCTTCTGATCATCACTTCAATATTCTGAATCTGAATAAGACTCCTCACTCACCACACTCTTTTTCTTCAAATCACCAGCATCATCTTGATCAAATTCGATAATAATAGCCATGTTGATTGTTGTTGATTTGAAGATGATTCATCAAATAATTTCCTTGACCAATCTTCACACTCTTGAATCACCATAGCCTTTGTCTCATTCTGCTTTGGTTGTTCCAAGGATTTCTGAGGTACATCCTTTGACTCTTTGTTGTTATAATTCTTGTGTGAGTTAGAGTTTCTATCATGAGTGTTGTTATTTTGAGGATACTCCTCCTTGTCTTATGTCATTCTTTGGCAAAGTCGTCAATTCATCACAATTATAGCACTTGACTTTTAGTGTGTCAAAGCCAGTGCTTTTTTCTCATGGTAGGAAGATCATTGCCAGTCCTCTCCATATTTTCTTGATCTTCCTCACTATCATTGTCATGTTCCATTTTAAATCCAATAATTCCAAATCATCAGGATTGATTTGGTCATAACCTTCATCAGTCATGTCACATGTGGCAACCTTACTACCCACCGGTTACTAACACCAATACATGAAAGCTCCCATAAAGGCAAAATGTTGTTCTGCTTCTTTCATGTTTACATTTGGTGGAGATGGAGGAAGCACTATGCTTGCTTGTAGAACTTGGGATTGAAAAGAATTGTGGTTCTTTAAAGGCTTTAGGTGGAGGAACCACATGACTTGCTTGAGTGTAGAAGGCAGTGATTGGTATAGATGTACTCTTGCTAGTTGGATTTTCCCCACCATATAAAGATTTATCTTGGTTAGTCTTTAAAGAACTTTGACACTTTTAGCTCATATTTTCTCTTTTCTAATTTCTCAATAAAATCCATACATGTATGTGGGAGTTGGAATCTTGAAAAATCCATTCTCAGTCATGATCATCACAAATGTTGAGTAAGAGTTAGGTAAAGCATCTTTCAAAGTATCAACTCTATCAAGTTCATCCTTATAGAGCTCATAACGATTGAACACAGCTATTAAATAACAGTATCTGGTCAACATTTCACCTACTATCTCATTTGTAAAAATGTTAAAGTTCTTATACTAAAACTTCAACATAGACTTCTTGCTGTCTTGGGTATTTCCCAAACTTCTAGCTTGTAAGGCAACATACAGAGACAATAAAATCTTTATATGGTTAAATTAATGAAAAATGTTTTCTAGTACAGCCATAGTCAATATAGAGTAGGTCTTGACTTCTAAATCATATTTCTTCTTCTCAACAGCAGTCATTTGATCATTAGTCATTTCTACTTAGCCAACACCATCAATTTTTATATTTGGCCTCACATATGGAGTATCCAATAGAGATAAATAGTCCAGATCAACCACTTCAAGACGATATTTAAATCTTTGACTCCATCAATGAAAATCATCAAGACTATTCAGCTTTGGAGTTTTAGCATAAGATCCATCTCATTGTCACAGTTTAGCATTGTTTGCATTAGGGCTTCTGGGAAGCAAGGGCGTAATAATTTGTCATTTTTGAAAATTATGGGTACAAGCTGTTAAGGATGAAAGTATGAGGGTGAGATTGCCAATCTGTGAAAACTTGGCTGGCGAATGGACTGTTAATCTAAGCGAATGGACTTCGTACGCTTACATTCCAACCGTTTGGGCCTTGTTTACAATATATCATAATGACTAATCTACCCCTAGCCTATTCGATCAGCTAGGGACAACAAATACCACACTAACACTAATTGGACAAAAATATTAATCTACTTCTACTTTAAACATAAACAATGTTTTGATCAGAGATTGTTAGACTTCTGTTATTCTATTAACATCACTCTAAACAACCATGCATTAAAAAAATTAAAGTTTTAACTAAAATTCCATAGTTAGTAATTTTCTGTATCAATTAAACTGACAACAATTATTTTCATGAAAGTTCCAAGTTTATACTAGTAATTAATTCTTAGGTTTTGGTTGATGCAAGACAAATAGATCATGCAAACCTGCCTACCTGTGCAACCATGATCATTGCTATATGTTAAAATTGATAATATTTTAAGTCTGTGTTCGGTAATTAGCCAGTTTCGATTAACTTGTTCCTATGTGAAAATCATTAACCGGTTCCTAACCGTCAGTTAAAGGTAACCGGCTTCTCCAAAACCGGTTATTAACCAGTTTTGGGTTGGTTTCGGTATGGTTAATCGATTAGGATTTGTACCTCAGTTATAAACCAATCGCAAAAATCAAATTACCTTTGGTATTTTGTGAAGATGAGGTTAACTTAAGAAATAGCATCCGGTACCTAAAACATATTAACGAAAACAAATAATACATAGATATTTAACCGTAAAGAACAAACAGTTGTTTATGCATGTGACCTGTATGTTCATATTGCTAACAACCGAAGACAAGTTTTCATTGGGAATATGTTCTTGAATAATACTCAACGTAACATTGACAACACCCTTTAGTTGATCAATAGTTAGTGAAGTTGTCGAAGAATCACCATTACTTTTTGCGATCAGCATCCTTCCAACTAATCGAATTTATTTCCTTTTCTTTGGGCCTTTTTTGAGTATTCATCATTTGAAAAATCACCTAGATCTCCGGGTGTCCTTGTAGAGTCACTTGCGATAGCTTTTAATGGAGCGTATACAAAAAAATATAAAGGTAACTTTAAAAAGACCAAAATTTTTACTCTTTTATTACAAAATATTCATTTTACTTTTCATGTCAAACAAGTATTTAGATTAGTTTTTTGTTCTTTTTGTTTGTTAATTCAATTATGGCGTTTTTCGGATTGCTTGGAAGTGTTTATATGCCTACTGTTTTTTATACAACAAGTACGTTGTATGTTTGGAACTTCATAAAACTATTTATATACTTATTGTATTCCCAACTACATATCTAATTATATGTCCAACTACATATCAAATTATATGTGAATGTAGTTAGCCCTTTGTCAAATAGATACAGCTTAATATTTTTTAATTGGTTTTGGGTTGCACTTACTAGTCCTCAAGAAAAGCTTAATCTTTCATATAATATTATGTTTTAGCAGATCTATAAGCTTTGGAGCATTAATTATCCGCATCCAATGTTTAGGAGCACATAGAAGCTTCGGCTTTCATATATATAGGTACTCATAAAAATTATATATTTAAAAATGAGTTAAAAAATCTGAATTTTAAAACAAATACAAAAAAAAAAATTCTAATTTTTAATAGCATTTTCTAGAACCGAAGGCATCTATGATTGGGCACATATAGTAAGTCAATGCAATTATTTTGACTTACAATC
The DNA here is from genome assembly GCF_021521415.1 of Bidens hawaiensis. Taxonomy (NCBI): domain Eukaryota; kingdom Viridiplantae; phylum Streptophyta; class Magnoliopsida; order Asterales; family Asteraceae; genus Bidens; species Bidens hawaiensis. The sequence goes on from NW_027500618.1 coordinate 80,212, forward strand.
CAGACACTTTTGATGTGTCATATGAGGTCCCATACCCGATTATACCTTATTTGAACCAACCAAACCAGTAAAAAAACCAGTTTTGACTCGTTTCATGATTAGAATTGTATTTGATACAATTTTGGGATATTTAGAATTCAAAATCGGTACCAAGCCAGGAAATTCGGTGTTTATTTGATATGCTACCAATTTGGTTTCGTTACCGATACCAACTATCAAGCTCTTGCTACATAAATATGCGTTACCACAACTTTAGCGGCTTTCTTATCAACAATTGTTCCATCGTTACTATAAACTCAAAAGATATTATGTTTAAATCAGCAAACATTGTAAATAATAGAAAGATCATAATGCATTATGATGAATCCTCAGTCTCTACATTCCCGATCTGATCTTGGCAATCTTCTCATGTTAACCGCCCCTCTCCTGGTCCAAAATAGCTTCCTAGAGATGTCTAGGCCAAAATCCCTTGCTTGTGGGGCATAAATTGGCTTTAAACATGAAGTTTTTAGGTTTTCCAGAACTTTGTAAGCACGTACACATTGGGCATACACAGGTCGTACACACGTCATGTGGGCATGGACACTGTGTCTGCAATAATTATGTCAGTAGGTAGGGCACGGGCAATTATGTCAGAGGTAGGGCACATGTCACATGCATTCATGGTGCATGGCCCGTTTATGAGCATATTTTGTCAAAAATATTCGTTATTCATTCTCTTCGCATCCGTAATGCTTGGATTCGCTTATTTTCCTTCAAAACCTACATATCACATAAACATGCAATTACTTATCTTTAAACATTAGATTCTCAGTAAAAAGTCTACAAATGTGAGTTAATTACTAGTAAACCTATGTGTTAATTTTAGCATGTCAATCTAATCATATCTAACTTTGTAATTCTCTCAATATATTATCAATGGAGAAACAATGTTCATATCTACAAATCCAATTATCCACATCACTACTGTCTAATTTAGGAAACCAAATCTGCTGTTAGGTGTAATCTATCTATCCTTGCAATCTCTATGTTGTTTGGCTACACATACTCTTTCACGATCGTTGTATTTTCATTCAAATTAGCAATTTTATCTGTTAATCTTGTCAACATCTAGTTGACATTGGCGATATTTTGATCTGTCTTCTGCAATTGCACATTTACTCTCAAAAGCGTGATTGCGTGTTTATTAAACATCTTATCTAAATCGGCACGAATACTTGCCATCTTCGCAGTTGACACGGGTGAAAGAATTGTTATTCTTCATCAAAAAATTATTTTGTTAGATCATGTACGTCTATAGCTAGGATCTGTAGACTTTGAATGTCATATGTATATGTATGTGTTTGTGTTTTAGCGCATAAGTCCTTGGGATCGCATATGTTATGCGGCGCAAAGTGATCTTTCATGTGTTTCATATTAATAGGGGACTTATGCGTGATTAAGTAAACTTTTGGTCATTCATGTCATATGTTAGTGAGAGAGACTAGAGAGAGAAAGTTCCTAAACTGTCATATCTTGTAATCATTTGATATTATCAATGAAGTATGTGCTTAAAGTTACTTGTGATGTTCATTCTCATTGTATTCCGCACCTTGAGACATAAGCTGTAACAATATCAGATCCTAATCAGTGTCTACAACAGTCCCCTCATCCCCTTTCAAGTGTTATTAGAGCATTTGGCTCGTTACTAGCTTGAATATCACAAGTTTTTCAAGTTTTTCTCTTTATCTTCACTTTTAACCGTCACAATTCCTTCAAACTCTCACAAGTTGTTCCTTATACCTTCATGACAAACCCTTCAAAGTTTCATTCAATTTCATCAACATTTGAACATTCAAATTATCAAATTACCAAAATGATTGTTCTTAGCGCATATGTTATTTTCAAGTATATGTCTCTCACGTATAACATATGCGGCGCATAACATATACTACGCCGCATATTTTATAAGTTGAAACATATACGTTGGAATAACATATACATTGTTCTTTATATCCGTTGACTATCATACTTATGCGTTGACCTTCTTTAGACCAATAACATATCCGTTGACCATCACCTAATTCACATCCATATCCGTTGTTCCAAATCTGTTTTGTTGATCACAATCATGGACAATCTAAATGCCTTCGTGCCTCAACCCTCTGCTTTGCTTCAGAACATTAATCTTGAAAATGAGATGGGGACGTCAAACACACCCCCAGAGCTTCTTCGTATGGAAGACTATCCTTCATGGGCTGATAAGTTTGAAACCTATGTTCAGGCTTTAAACTATGGGACGTGGGCAGCTGTCGAAGAAGAGTATATCATTCCTAAGAATGAGAATGATGAAAATTATCGATTGTCACCAACTGCAGATTGTGACAAAGCTTTGTTCTTAGAAGAGAAGAAAATGTTAAATCTCTTTCAATAAGCCATCAAAGCTGAAATCTTTCAGCTGTTACAGCATAATGGTTCATGTTACTCGATTTGGCAAGCATTGTTGAACAAAGACAGAGGAAACCCTGACATGAGAAAGAGTAAAATGGCGCTACCCAAGAAAGAATTTGACATATTCACTCAAGTCAAAAGAGAATCGTTTGCACAATTGATAGAAAGATATTGTTATCTGGTGAATGAAATGAAGAGGTTAAAGATTGATAAGCCTGATTATGAGTACATTGATAAGCTTGCTGATGCACAACCTGAAGAGTGGGGTATATTTATAATGATTCAGCAATCAAACCCAGTGGCATATGCATGTCTAAATCTAGCAAGTTTTATCGAGAAGCTCGAAGTTCACGATCTGGAGCTTAGAAAGAAGCAAAAGATGAAAACAACTACAGTATCACAAGATGTAGGATTATACTCCAAAGGTTCACAATCAGGTGTATCCTCTAATCCCAAGATTCCCACAGCATTCTATGCTGAACAGACTGGACAAGCCTTTGTGACTAGTGTACCTGCTACTCTTGTTATTCCACAATATAGTAGTAGTTACTTGGGCACTATTCCAGTATCTCAAGCTTCTAACACACAAGACCCTAATGTTCTAAAGTGCAATATTGCTGTAAACTTGAAGAAAACAAGAGGCCTAACTAATGAAACAGTCAAGGAACATATGCCATTTCTAGGATCAGTTCTGGAATCTTATGAATGTTTAGTTGTTGGACGTATTGGTAACTACAACATGACCAAAGAAGATTATGATCAAATCAACCCAGATGGGATGGAAATGATTGATACTCGTTGGTGTATGGCTAGTGTGATCAGGAGAGCTCAACGTTTCAAGGAAATTACTGGAAGAAATGTGTTGGATGGGTCTACTTCAAAGTTGGGTTTTGATAAATCCAAAGTCAGATGTTTTCTATGCAAAGAAAAGGGACACTTCAAAAGGGAGTGTACAAGCAAGAATGTAGATGATAATGCTGCAAATCTATTTGGAAGGCATTATTACAAACATGCAATATATCATCGACCTTCTCAAAATGAGGCTGAATCATCTAAGGGGAAGAAATCAGAATCTTCAACATCACAACAAAAGGCTGCTACTGCACAGATGGATGAGGGGTTCAACTGGAATTCAGTGTTTCAGGAAAATATAGCAGAAGTTGTTGAGGACAATGAAAAGGTTGAGATGGTTGACAAAAGGGATGAATTCAAGTTGGTTGAGGTAGAGGTCAAGTTGTTGAAAATGAAAGTTTGGATAAACTGTTGAAGGTTGAAGACAAAGAGAGTGACAATGTTGATTAAAATGATTCTGATGACGAACTTCCAAGAACTTATGACAAGATTCACACGGTTCCTTTTGATTATCTTATCTCATTATTTCCCCCTGATACAATTGAAAGTTTTGCAAGCTGGTTTAATGGCGAGGAAGTACCACATGGTAAGATTGGTTTTGGAGAGGAAGATAATGTGGATGAATCAGAAGTCAAGGATTCAAATAAGGTTGAAGAGACGTTGGTTGATAGAATTCTTGAAGATACAACTGATGAAGAATCTGAAAGTTCAAAAGAAGAACCAACTGATCATGCATTCATGGCAAACCAGGTAATTCTAAACTCAAATTTGTGTGAAAAATGTGAATTGCCTTACGATGAATGTGATTTTAAAGCTTTTGTGATTAAAGAGTTGAAAAAACATTATGACAAATCTTTACTAGCTCTTAATAAGGTTAATGAGGCATATATGAAACTTCAAACGTGTGAAAAGAATTTGTGGGCTAAGATTTTACAAGATCAAAAGACTATTTCAATGTTAAAACACACGGTTGAGCATAAACAAATTGCCATTAGCAGTCATATAGATGAGAATGTAGCTCTCAAGCTTGAGTTACGAACACTCAAAATTGAGACAAAAAGAGTCAATTTAAAACTAGTGAGTTATGCTGCATCGTCTTATGTTCTCGATCACATTATTCCTAAAATTTCATCAAAATCTAAGGATGATGTGAATGAGAACATAAAATCTTGTGAGGATTATCATGTTGTGCCTCCACCTATATGGAATGCTTATATTCGCATGAAACCACATGGTTTCAAAAAGGCATTAAATGTGGAAGTCAAATCTCCACTTCATGATACCTCAAAGTCTAATGATGATGATTCTGTTACCTCTGAAAAGGTAGAAAATGAAAGTTCTGGCTGTGATATGACAACTGGAATAAAAGTTGTAGAGTCGGTTTTAACAGAGGAAAAGGTTAAAGATAATGGTTTGGGAAAAGAAAAGTCTGTTGATTCGAAGAGATTTGCTAAAACAAGTTTTTATTATAAGCAATCTGATCGAATTAAACCAACACAAGTGAAAAATATTGTGCTTGTTCACGGTAAAACGTCTGAGTCTAAAAAAGAGGCTATATTTAGAAATCAGTCAAATAAAGAGTTTTATTGTCTAAAGGTAGAGCGTGATAAGGCTGAAATGACCACTCAGATCAATAAGTTCATTGATCGGAGACGTTGTTAATTGTAATTAAGTTGGGCATGTATTCTATGCGTGTCCTAATCGATTCAAACATGATCACGCTCCGACTCAAAAGTTTGAGAACAGGAGACCAGGTCTTGGATATGTGAATAAACCAAGTGTTATTTCTAAACCCGTGAGAATTTTAAAATGTGTTGAAACTGTAAAAAGCGAGTTCATAAAAGCTGATACTTCCAAGACTTCACAAACTTCTTTTTATAGCAAGAAACAATCTGTAGGTCAGAATTGGGTGGCAAAAACTATGCCAAATAATTGTTGAAGAAAAGAAAGTCGAATCTGAGTCACTTATGACAAGTGATGATTTATTATCAAGTGAATCAGATTTTGAAGATGTTAGGTTGTTATACAAGAATTTCAAACAACCCAACACCAAGAAGGCTTGGTTTCCTTGTTTCACTAAAACTATTTTCTGTGTGTGCAGGGGCTTCCAAGATACCACGATTCATGTGGGATTATGGATAGTGGAGCCTCAAGGCACATGACGAGTACTCTCCACTTGCTTAAAGATGTCAAATCTATTCGAGGAGGGTATGTAGGTTTTGCGGTAAATCAAGGTGGTCAGATTGTTGGAGAAGTGCACGTTGACAAACATGAAAGTCATATTTGATAAAGTCAACTACATTTCGGAGTTGGAGAATAATCTTCTCAGCATATCAGAAATCTATGATAAGAATTTCTCAACTCACTTCACTGATAAGGAGTGCCTTATTTTAAAACCTGGTTTCAAAATACCTGATGACTGGATATTAATGCGTGCTCCTCGAGAGAATGATCTTTATGTTCTCAACATGAGTATTGCATCAACGTCTTCGTCTTCTGCTCAATGTTTCATTTCAAGAGCGTCAGAACGAGAGTTTGTGTTATGGCATCGTAGGATGGGTCACATTAGTGTGAGGAAACTGAACCACTTGGTTCATAATAACTTGGTCGAGGGAGTGAACTTGAGGAGTTTTCAACTAAATGAAGAATGTTTAAGTTGTAAGAAGGGAAAACAAACAAACAAACCTCATCCAAGGAAACTTGTTAATTCCATCAACTTACCCTTCGAACGTCTACACATGGATCTTTTTGGTCCGGTGAATGTCAGAGGTATCACAGGAGAACTTTACTGTCTTGTGGTTACTGATGACTATCCCAGATTTTCGTGGCTGATAACTTGGTTCATAATAACTTGGTCGAGGGAGTGAACTTGAGGAGTTTTCAACTAAATGAAGAATGTTTAAATTGTAAGAAGGGAAAACAAACAAAGAAACCTCATCCAAGGAAACTTGTTAATTCCATCAACTTACCCTTCGAACGTCTACACATGGATCTTTTTGGTCCGGTGAATGTCAGAGGTATCACAGGAGAACTTTACTGTCTTGTGGTTACTGATGACTATCCCAGATTTTCGTGGCTAATGTTTTTAGAATCCAAGCATGAAACTTATGATTCCCTGATGATCTTATTCAAGAAATTTGAAACGTTGTATAACTTACCTTTTAGAAGAATAAGAAGTGATAATGGGATGGAGTTCAAGAATAACAAGATGCTGGAGTATTGTAACGACCGGGGGATTCTTCATGAGTTTAGCGCACCTTATACTTCACAAGAGAACGGGGTCGCGGAACGAAAGAGTCGCACATTGATAGAAACGGCTCGTACCATACTTTCTGATTCAAACTTACGTGTGAATATTTGGTCTGAAGCATTGGCGTCAACTTGTTATACTCTCAACCGGGTATTTACTGTGAAGAAGTTCGGCAAAATGTGTTTCGAGTTACTTAATCGACGAAAACCAAATCTTAAGTGGCTTGAACCGTTTGGATCAACATGTACTATTCTTGAACCAAGTGGCAAGTTTGGTCCAAAATCAGTTGAAGGATTCTTTGTAGGGTATGCTAGTCCACTACGACGTGTATACATTCCTAGCCTCCACAAGATTGTTCAAGTCCAGGACGTTGACTGTCAACGATATAGTCCTATAGTTCAAAGACCATGATATTCGCGGTTGTTTGATTACGAAAGCCTTTGGGAAAGTTTCAACCTCCCGGAGGAAGTGCTTTTTGATGAGACTGTGACAATGTTATATCAACAACATTTATCAGAAGATCCCGTATCAACACCAAAAGTTCTTGTAATGGTTGTTCCTCAAGATGTCCCAAATCCTATTCTACCTGATAATGTACCAGAGACTTTACTAGTGTTTGATGACAATAGTGAAACAGACGAAGAGATAATTGAGGCTATTTCTCCATCCATTGTTGCTGATGAAGAAAATGTCACCAATCTCTAAAATAAAGTGACAGTTTCTACTGAAATTATGCCAAGAACTGTCTCTAATCATCCAGAAGAGAACATCATTGGAGATTTAAAAGTTGGGTTCAGACAAGACGTCAAATTGATCAAACCCTACAGTGTTCTTATTCAAGAGTATCTCAATTACAGAATCAGTTCTCATTCAAATATTTTATTTCGCAGGTCGAACCAAAGACATACAAAGAAGCCCTGACTGAGGAGAGCTGGGTCAATGCTATGCAAGAGGAGTTATTGCAATTTGAAAAGCTCGGGGTTTGGAAATTGGTTGACTTGCCTGAGAGCAAGAAGCAAATAAACACTAAATGGGTGTTTAAATATAAAGGTGATGAGAATGGTGTTATAGTCAGAAACAAAGCAAGACTAGTTTTTTGGGTTTTAACCAGAGAGAGGGTATTGACTACAATGAGGTTTATGCACCTGTAGCAAGGCTAGAAGCTATTCGGATCTTTCTGGCATTTGCTTCATGGAAAGGGTTCAAAGTTTATCAGTTAGATGTCAAGTCTGCATTTCACGATGGGAAAATCAATGAAGAAGTCTACGTGGGACAACCACCGGAGTTTGTCAATTTAATCCACAAGGACAAAGTGTATCTCCTTGATAAAGCTCTTTATGGTCTACTTCAGGCCCCCGAGAGCCTGGTATGAGATGTTTTCCTAACATCTTTTGGACAATGGGTTTATTAGAGGAACCGTCGATTGCACACTTTTTACCAAATTGGTTGATGGACATCTACTGATCGTGCAAGTCTATGTCGATGATATCATATTTAGGTCGACAAACGATGATCTGTGCAAGCAGTTCGAGGATGTGATGAAACTGAAGTTTGAAATGAGTGCAATGGGGGAGATAAAATTTTTCCTTGGACTTCAAGTGGAATAGTTATCTGATGGGATCTTTATCCACCAGACAAAGTATGTCAACAGCGTCCTGGCAAAGTTCAACATGGCTGATGCATCGGCAATCAGTACTCCTCTACCATTGAATCATGGTATCGGTCCTGATCCCAACATGGAGAAGGCTGATCAAACTTTATACCGATCTATGATAGGCTCATTAATGTATCTCATTGCATCTCGGCCAGACATCATGTATGCCACATGTTTGTGAGCCCGATATCAATCGAATCTGAAGGTTTCACATCTCATGATCGTCAAAAGAATTCTAAGTTATCTCAAAGGATGTCCGAGGGTCGGTCTCTGGTATCCAAAAGACGATGAGTTTGTGCTGAGGGCATTCTCAGATTCGGACTATGGAAGCTGTAAGCTGAATGCCAAATCTACAACGGTAGGGTGTCAGTTCTTCGGCAAGCGTCTTGTCACCTGGCAATGCAAGAAACAGACCACGGTTTCGCTATCTACCTATGAAGCTGAGTATGTAGCTTCCTCCAGTTGCTGTTCTTAGGTTTTATGGATTCAACAACAGATGCGGGACTACGGTTTGAATTTTCTTACTACCCCTATCTTCGTAGATAATACTGCAGCCATTTCGATAACAAAGAATCCGGTAAATCACTCTAAAACTAAACATATTGAAATACGGTATCACTTCATTCGTGATTGCTACGAAAAAAAGTTGATCACCGTAGACAAAATTCACACCGATGAACAAAAGGCAGATATTTTCACCAAAGCTTTTGATATGTCATGATTTCAATACTTATTAAAACTTAACGGTTTAAAAGTTTTGGACGGTGTTGACAAAAGGGTTACCGAGATAATGGATGGGTTGGATCCTAGTGAGCCTAAAACATCAGATTCACTTTTTGTTGTTATGCAAATATTTTCATATGGTTTTTGATATTAAGGGGAGAAATTTTCTGAAAAACCAAAAACGTTGAAATATTTGAAAAATCCAAAAACATTTTAAAATTCAAAAATGTCAAAAGTAGTAAAAATGCTACTCAAAAAATGAGTTTTTGAAGCAAAAAGGGAAGATGATAGTACGTTGATCATCTGGTCCCAAAACCAGTAAAAAGTAAGCATAAAAAGCTGTGTGCTTAACTGTATTAGTGCATTGGTAGGCCTGTAAAACAAACAAGTAGGGATAAGTAATTGATATAAACTTAAAAATGCCAAATGGATGGGTTGTTAGTTTCTAACAAAAGTCTTGATGATGATGGCAGAAATTTAATAGCTGGTCATACTCAAGCCTTTTAATCAGAATGATTGGTTATAAATTTGTTAAAACATAGTTATCAATAAGTTGTTAACGCTTCAACGATGTATGGTGTTATGGCCTTAAATCCTGTATTGATGTATGCTTTAAGGTTCCTGGATCCATCGGGTATTTATGCGGTTTATCATATGGGTATTCATTTCGATGAATATTTAAAAATGCTGTAAAAGCAAACCCGCAGTCTAAGATGCTTTATAAGTCATTAAACATGATCGCATAAGTACTTATGTACTAAAAAATTCATTACTGACTTGATCAAAATCCGTTGTTAGACGTACATTGTCCCTTTGCTCGCGTCTTATTACCATTAAGAAACAGACCACAAGGGACACAGTGTATGCAAGCCGACCGATGAAATCGTGCAAACTCATCCATAGGAAAGGACCTTAGGGTATTGCTTGATAACGGGGGTATGTCTTGTAGTGGGGATTATTTTTTGATATGCTTAAAAATGAAAGTCTTTTAATATTTTGATTCTAAGGTTTAAGTCAAGTTGGGGTGATTATGTAAAAATCAAATTATGCCTGAATCAAGATTAGAACTAATAAATCCTGTTATCTTGTGCCTAATTGAATCAATTAGATGTATCACAGAAATTTCTGAATCATTTGTTTAGAAGGTTTAGGTGGACAACAATACCAACGACTGAACACCAGTCAGAATAAAGGCTGAAAATAAAACTGTGATGGAAGGACAATTTGGTCAATATGAATCCCTGCTCAAACTCACAAAAATATGTTATTTCTGTTTTGTTAAATTTTTAGTTTCACTTGTTATTGTTTCTATTTGGAAAACCAAAAAGATTTTATTTCTGATTTAGTTTTCGACTCTTGATGTGTGGGTGAACTATTTCTCTGAGGTTTTTCTAGAACAATGAAACTTGTTGTGTTTCTCAAAATTCAAATCAATTCAAAACGTTTATCTAATATACTCAAGGTCATTAAATTGGACTTGATAAACAGTGGATTTTCAAAACGAGCTTATTTAAGTTATTACTTTAATGTGCAAGGACATTAATTTGTACTTGGGACATTACATTTGTGTGAATAGCAAGAAAGTGGCAATGAGATATGCAACGAATAAGTCATAAACAATTATGCGCCGCATTAGTTTTAGACTTATACGCTGCATATGTTGAAAATTGAACATATCCGGAGTTCACACATATACATCACAAGTGTGTCATAGACAATATGACCGTAGCAGACTGAAAGTCACAGGTGGAATAGTGTTTTACTGTTGGGAGGAATTATTGCAATTCATGGTTATATAACCGACAATATCAACTCATCATTTGTTAAATCTATCTCATGCATACTAGTACCTGAAGTACTACATCAGGTAAAATAACTTGAAGTATAATTGATTCTGTTGAAATGAGTATTGTAAGAGTCTTATCAGAAGTCCGGAGTCTAAATGTATAACAAACATTTACACGGGATTGTTTTGCAAATTTAAAAGATGATGACGGTTGAAAAAGATGATCCTGATGAAGATGCAAATATGTTGAAAGAGATGAGAATTCAAGAATTTACAAAAATTGAATAAGTCGTTACTTTCATATATCATGTTCGGATAAGTCGTTACTTTCAAATATTATTTTTTGCTAAGATTCTTCGAAAGCATATAATGGAGGAAAACATCACGGATCAGATATATATGATAATCTGATCATATTTTTACCGAAGCTTCAGGTGGCTCGGGTGTTGTCAAGACTACGCCAGCTAATAACAAATTGCTAAGAGAAATGTTTGATGTATAGTGTTAAAAGATAGATCTAGCCATATCCGAGAGGAAGTATGTTAGATCATGTACGTCTACAGATCCTATAGCTAGGATATTTAGACTTTGAATGTCATTTGTATATGTATGTGTTTGTGTTTTAGCGCATAAGTCCGTGGGAGTGCATATGTTATGCAGCGCATAACATATGCACCGTATAAGATATACGCCCCAAGTGATGTTTCATGTGTTTCCTATAAATAGGGACTTATGCGTGATTAAGTAGACTTTTGGTCATTCATGTTATATGTTAGTGAGAAAGTTCCTAAACTGTCATTTCTTGTAATCATTTGATAGTATCAGTGACGTATGTGCTTAAAGTTACTTGTGATGCTCATTCTCATTGTATTTCGCACCTTGAGACATAAGCTGTAACAATATCAGAACCTAATCAATGTCTACAACAATCCCCTCATCCCTTTTCATATTTGATCTTCATCTGATACAACGTTATCAATGCAAGAAAGAATTAAGTGATTATAATGGTGCGTCAATGTAATATCAACGATGCATCAAAACACTTACAAAAAGTGCGTCGAAACCCACATTTCACATACTAAAGCGCTACACACTGGAACATTAGATTTTAAAAAAGAAACACATGTTTTGATAGATAATTTAATAAATTCTTTGGCATACAAAGAGAATGTTCGTTTTAGTTTGTGAATCCAACTATAGAAACATTTATGGATCACTCAGTCGGGTAAAACGTATCGTTTAAGTTTTTCGGATATTCGAAATGTTCATTAATTAAAATAGCTTGTTTATAACAGTCACATCCAAGATGATAATTTAAATTTCTGAAGTCATAAATGTAAAATTTTGATATGCGTTCAAGGATCTGTAAAGAGACTTATGCCTGGGATCCAAGTTCCAACCTTAATGTGTGATTGATAAGATCAGCTGTTGGACCAACAAACTGAACAGGACCTGGAAAAAAATATATGAAAAATTAATGTTAGCACCGTCTTACCAAAACGGATAGCTGGGTCGGTTTAAAGGTCAAACCATGCATACGGGTATGAAACAAACTATCGTTGTATTGGTTGTTTGTCTATCTTTGCGAATAAATAGTAGAATATGACACAAATGCAATTTTGCACGAATCATGACATGAAGTGGTTAAGATTTTGCTAAAAAAAATAGTCCCCGTCTCCAATGTTGCAAAAGTCGCTAGACAGACTCTATGCGTTTGACTGAGAAGTTGGGTACACTCGAAGTATTCAGGGAGTATTTGAAGAGTATTTGGACATGGTAAATATAAAGAAAAATAATTTTTGAATATTATATATATGTCAAATATCATTAGTTTATTAATTTTTATAACAAAATATGTGAATATCAATACAATTAAGAGAAATACATTTTTAAAAAATAAATTATTCTAAAAATTGTTAATCATTAATTAAAAAAATGATATTTGTTCTTCAATATTATGGGAAGACGAATTATGTTTTATTTTTTAAAGTCCAAAACGGTTCAAGCTCACTAACTAGATGCGATTCTGGCTAAGGTTGACCACCTTTTATCCATGCTTAGTAACTTGGCGGAGTTAAATAACTCCCATCGGCGACATACCTTGTAGTGAGTACTCGGCCTTGTAAACCTACTTTTACAGCATTGCCCGTGTCTAGTATTTGTTGAAAATAGTGGACCAATTCGGTTAATTTAGCGCGGCCGAATGAGTTAGGACACGTAAGAGTTACACCTTGTCCAACAAACTAAAATCTGCTTAAATTGTTTAACCAGTAAATGACGAATATAGTTATGATGAACTAATTATTTAGAATAGTTATAAATAAGGATAAGTTTGTTTGCTAATTAAATACATAGTTCAGTCTTTAAACGAGAGTTAAATGAGTTAGATTTTGGGGCCCATTTAGAATTTATGTTAATATAAGATTATATTAATAATCTTATATGAGAATAAAATAGCCACAACGTTTTTGCATAACAAAAGTAAGTACGTACCCGCCAAACTAAATTTCATGATATATCGTTGTACTCAAAAAATAAGGGAGGGCCAATTAGCTCTCTCTCTCTCTCTCTCTCTCTCTCTCTCTCTCTCTCTCTCTCATTTTACGGATCTAAAAGCTTCAACCATAAAAGGAGCATTATGCCACCCTAGCCGATCTCCGGATAAACTGGCCACCGCTGACACACCGCTCCGTCAGTCTTGCGCTACTGCTGCCACCCTAACCGATCGCCGGATAAACTGCCCGAATGAGTTGCACGCCGCCGCCACCGTCTACACGCACACCACTCTGTCGTTGATTTGTCATCAACGTTTGTTTGTTGAACCTGTCTTAACAGGTGCTATTCATTAACCGAGGTATACATTTATCTCATCGTAGTTAATAATAATGTGTACATTATTATTGTGCTCGTATGCGTTTTGTAACCGGATACTATCGAGTTTCGTTAAAGTGACGATCACTCGTTTATATTTTCAACTGCGCATATTAATTAATTTGATTAATTAATTATTTGACATATTATTAAACCGAATTTAATAATGTTAAAGTTTTTACTGATCACCAATGGAACCCAGCAGTGGTGTCAGAACCCAATTAGATCTTTGATGATATATCTTTCTCTTTCGCTTTAAGGATCTAAAAAATTCGGCCGTAAAAGGAGCAATCGGCCACCCTAGCCGCTCGTCAGAAAAACTGTCCACAGCTTAAGCGCTACTCCGTCACTCCTCCGTCGCTGCTACCGTGTACCCGTTGTCAATGTCATGGTTACGCGCCGCCGCTATCATCTACACGCCATCACCACTCGATTATTGATTCGTTAGTAGCGTTTGTTCGTTGAACCTCGGTGTCTCAACCAGTTATTCATTAACCGATGTATAAATTTATCTCATTGGTAGTTCATAATAATTTTTACATTATTATTGTGCTCATATGCATTTTGTAATTAGATTCTGTCGGGTTTAGTTTTGGTGCTGATTATTCATTTATATTTTCTGTTGCGCATATTAATTAATTGGATTAATTAATTCTCTGACATATTATTAAACTGGATTTAGTAATAGTAAAGTTTTGACTAATCACTATTGGAACACAATAGTAGTATTAGAGCCTTGGTTACAACATATGAGTCGGTATCGGTCTTTTAACCGAATTAGAACACTAAGTTTAACTAGTTTTAAAGTTTTTGATCTTATTAAATTTTAGGCACTTTAATTTGGCCCGACCTTGTTTTGTGGTTGTTTGTTTTTATGCAATTTTTTGCCACCTTGATGGTTCAAAGTTGTAATCATTAGGTGTTGTATAATTTTGGTAAATATTGTAATAAACAAACACCCAAAGGTAAAAACCCAGGAAGCTAAACAAGATTCATGAAGTCAGTGGGAGTTTCTTGAGACGACTGGATGCACTCAAGTCCATCATTGTGGTTGTTTGTGTGTTGTGACCTCGAGGCCCGATGGATCTTGCTATTAGGCTCTAGCAAGACTAAATAAATTTTGGCTATATACATTTACATATTATCTTGCTATTGTGGTTGCTTATATCTTAAACTTTTTATAACATAACAAACCGAAAACCAACATAAATTTAAACAAGAGTATTTAAAATATTAAAACAATCATATTAGAACATGTTCTATAAAGGTTTTACAAATCGTCAAATTTTGTCATTAAAACAAAGTTTGTTTTAAAAAAAATAACAACTAATTAAGTTTTGCAAATTAAACTAAATTTAATTTTCCAAAACTATTAAGTTAATAGATTTTTATTAACTTAAAATTTGTTAAATGAGTCGCGACACACTTAGTTTTAATAGGTTACTTAAAATTAAGTTTCCTGAGAGATGAAATGATAAATCAACTTGTGTCGATTAAATTAAGTGAAACTGGCTTTTACTCTATTTGGTAAATATTATAATTAAATCCCAGTTTTAAATCTATAGTCCATGCCATCCTACTATAAGCTACACTTGGGGCAAGCTGCGAAACTTCAAATGTTTGGAGCCACAGCACCACACTTGATCTATAGCCTATCTCTCCAAGGTGCAAAGGTTTCGTTGACATGCCCGACCCTTCCGCACATACCTGTACTAGGGCGACTATTTCTTTACTCTCTTGCTATGTGCCACAGCTATCTGGAGACTGAGGTGGGCATAGATGAGGCTAAACGTATCTAAATAGACAAGAGTATCGTAAAATGCCTCGTACGCAAGAGTTGTGCTTTTACACAATATTGGCAATCGTTGTCAGTCTGCCTACCACATACTAATGTTGCGTGCTATAGCCGCCGTTACTAACTGCTATAGCCAGATTCTCAAATTCCTACTCTATTCATGTAATTGGGTCATTAATAAAAAGGAATTAAATCATCAAAAATATTGATAATTTATCTTTTGCTTATTTAAATTGATGTCTACTGAAAATAACTCCTCCTTCAGTCTCAAGTCCATACCTGAGAAAGAAAAGCTGAATGACACAAACTTTCTTGAATGACACCATAATCAGATAATTATTCTCAAAATGGCAAAGAAGCTCTACATTCTCGATGGACCAGTTCCTATCGAGCCAGAAAATGGCGCAGTTGCTAGCCACTACCTCTTCTGACCTCCCTAAGAACTTGGAAGATGTAGGTGTCTGTGAGATGCTTAAGCAACTCAAGGGCATGTTCGAGAAACAAGCCCGACAAGAGTGCTTTGACACAATGAATCAGCTCATAAGCTAAAAGAAGGAACATGGATCCTCTATCAGTGCGCATGTCGTTAAGATGAAAGGGTACATTGACCGGTTAAAGAAACTTTATTATCCCCTATCGGATGAATAGCAATGGATTTCATCTTGAACTCTCGCCCCAAATCCTACGACCAATTTGTAATGAATTTCAATATGAATGCCTGGGTTAAGACAGTGTTGGAGCATCATGGAATGCTCAAATTTTCTAAAATGAATATTCTTAACAAAACTAACCAAGTTCTGATGGTTAAATCTGCCGGTGTTAAGAAGCCTAACCCAAAGAACACGTGTCATAATAGCAAGGTCCAGAAAAAAGGTTATCGTTGCTGTCAAGCATGCCACCAACGCTAACAAGAATGTTGCAAAATTACCATTGCCACCTCCTGAAGAGCGCCACTGTTATAAATGCAACAAGATGAGGCATTGAAAACATAACTGCGGCAAGCATCTAGGCAAGCTGAGAAATTAGAGTGCCAATGGCGAAGGTTGCTCTAAAGGTATTTCTATCTACATTATTTGACTTTTTGCTATTTCCAGCAACACATGGGTATTTGATACCGGATGTTGTTACCACATTATTAATGTCTTGTAGAAACTGAAAAATGGAAGAAGCTTAAACAAGGAGACATGGAGCCCATCATTGGTGATCAGAAGAGAGTCCTAGTTCTTGCAAATGGCACATATCATTTTGCGTGTCCATATGGTCTTGTAGTTACTTTAAATTACTGCTTGTTTGCACTTGGTATGACCAGAAACATTATTTCAGTTTCTTCACTTTTTGAACAAGTATTTAAGTACGCTTTTAATGGTATTCCTATTTCTACTCACTTGAATGATGTCTTTTATTTTGAGGCTAAACCTCGGAACGGTATTTATGAGATTAATGTTCAAATAGAGAATAACAAATATAATCTTTCAAAATGTATCAGATCTGGTATAAATGATACATTTCTATCGCATCATTGACTTGGCCACATAAGCAAGGAATGAGTTAAGAGACTCCAATCCGAATGGATTCTTAAATTCACAGGACCAAACTCTTTTGACGAATGAGAATCTTGCTTAGCCGGACAAACTCGCGAAGGACTCCTTCACCAATATTAGTGAACGAGCTAAGGATATGTTAGGACTCATACATACTAATTTATGTGGTCCTTCAAGAACCATGTTTAGAAATTATGAAAGACACTTCGTTTCTTTTATTGACAATTATAGTAGATATGCTTATGTTTATCTTATGTAACACAAGCAAGAAACCTTTGAAAAGTTCAAAGAGTTTCAAAATGAAGTGGAAAACCAACTCGGTAAAATCATTAAAATACTTTGAACAGATCGAGGTGGAGAATATTCCAGCTTGGAGTTCATCAATCATCTAAAAGAGCGTCATGTGGAATGGTTTTAGAGTTCACTACATCCGGCACACCCCAACATAATGGCACGAGCGATAGGAAAAATCAAACCTTTCTAAACATGGTCTAATTAATGATGTGTAGAGCTAACTTTCCTCACTTCTTTCATAGCTTTACTCTTATAACTATCGCTCGCATTGTCAATATGGCTCTGACTAAAAAGGTAAACAAAACTCCATATGAGATTGGCATGGATGGAAACCCAATTTGTCTAACTAAGAGTATGGGGACGTGATGTACACGTCACCAGCGATTTTGATGACAAACTCGATCCTCGCCACGTAAAGTTGTTTTCATTAGATACTATAACCAAAGAAAATATTATTTTAAATATCTTGATATAAATATGATTTCTATTAAAAGGAAGGGTCACTTCCTCGAGAAAGGAATTCTCAAATGAGGAACTGGAAATAATATTGGCCATCTTGAAGAAATTCGAGAACTACAAATAACTGCTGAGGAAGTAAGAATGTCTGATCAACAAGTTGTTGTAGAAAAATCAGACACAAGTACAAGTGTTCGCAGAGGAAGTAGGATTCGCAAAGAACATAAAGATAACTATGGCATCTAAATGGTCCTGAAGACCTATAAGTAGCTGAGTCTAATGACGAACCTGCTAACTAAAAATTTACTCTCCTGGATCTTGAATTTGAGAAATGGCAATAACCCATGAATGCGGAGAGGCAATATATGTGTGGAATTCATGTGTGGAACTTGGTTGAGTTACCCTCCGAGTGTCAGGCAGTAGGGAGTAAGTGGATTTTCAAGAGAAAAACCGACATGCATGGAAATGTACAGCTTATAAAGCATGGCTAGTCGCGAAAGTTTTACTCAAACTCAGGGTGTTGACTAGGATTAAAACTCTCGCCCGTTGCTATGATCAAATCGATAAGGATATTGTTGGCCATAATAGTGTACTATGGCTACGAGATATGGCAAATGGATATCAAAACCACTTTTCTTACTGGACACCTCTTTGAAGATGCGTATAAGGTTCAGCCTGAAAGTTTTGTAGATCCTATATATTCTAATAGGGCGTGCAAACTTAATAAAACCATTTATGGCCTTAAGCAGGCATCTCGTAGCCGGAATCTTTGTCTTAACAAGAAAATCAAAGATTTTCGTTTTATAAAAAAAATGAAGATGAGCGTTGTGCTTATAGAAAAGCTAGTGGGAGCACTATATCATTCCTTATCTTGTATTTGGATGATATACTTAATATTGGAAATAACATACTTATGCTTGAAGAGGTCAAGCACTTGTTGGGATCTTGCTTCTTGTATTTGGATGAAATACTAATTATGGAAACAGCATCCATAGCTTCAAGAGGCCAAGCACTTGATGAGATCTTGCTTCGCAATAAAAATTTTTGGTGAAGCTGCTTATACTCTAGGAATCAAGATCTACCGAGATAGATCTAAGCGGCTTATAGGGTTAAGTCAAAGTACATACATAGAAAAAGTAATGACACGTTTCTCAAAGGAAAACTACAAGAAAGGTGGAGTTCCTGTTGCTAAAGGAACCGTGTTGAACAAATCACAATCTCCCTCAACGGACATTGAAACTAAGCACATGCAAGCAATTTCATATGCTTCAGTGATTGGTTCTATCATGTATGCTATGTTATGGACTAGACCTAACGTCTCGTATGCTTTAAGGATGACCAACCGTTTTTAGAAAAGTCCTGGCATTGCCCGTTGGACTGCAGTAAAGAACATTCTAAGGTACTTAAAGAAAACCAATGATATGTTCTTAGTGTTTTGAGGGGTGGAAGAAGAGCTCACTGTAAGGTGTTACACTGTCGCTAGCTTCCAAAGTGGCCGAGATGATTCTCGCTCACAATCATGATTCGTATGAACTCTTAATGGAGGAGTCGTTTGCTAGAAAAGCTCCAAACAGAGTGTGGTGGCCATTTCAACCACTGAATCTGAGTATATAGCTGGATCAGATGCTGCAAAGCAAGCTGCTTGGATGAAGAAGTTCATCTCCGACTTCGATGTGGTTCTAAGTATATCAAGGTATTCTGTGCTAACACAGGTTGCTATTGCTTAGACCAAATAGCGCAGATCTCATTATAGAGCCAAGCACATTCTGAGGAAGTTCCACTATATACGGGAAATATTGGAATAAGGAGACATCATATTAAGCAAAATAAACACAGATTAAAACCTAGCAAACCCGTTCACTAAGCCGATGACTCAGGACAAGCATGACCAACATTGGGATGCTATCAGTCTTAGATTAGCTTGCCATTTATTTTGATTTAGTATTTAGATGTACGAACATTTAAACAGTTCTACTTTTGAATTAACTTTTGATTTAATGGTTAAATGCAAATATATAATCTTATAAATGTGTTCAATTTAATAAGTTTAATCCATAAATATTATATTCTAAATTATCCGTAGTCGGTCAAGCTCATGGGAACAACTATAAATCTAGACATTCTGACATTGGACTCAAGGAGTTGAATTCCAAACTCACAGACCTCATTCTGAATGACGTTAGATGTAAATCGCATCAAAATCCTCTTCATGGATGTCAGTCATTAGATGTTTTGATTTTGGTATACTCATTTAGTATCCTTAGACGTGAGATGCATACTACACCTTTCGTTTACCAAAGACCATTCTTTGATAGGTGCTAACCGGTATCACGTAACTACCAGTCATAAAGGCATTCGTTGGGAACATTTTTGAAGTTTAGTGGGAGTTGTATGTAGTCAAGATGGAATTCTGTACTCTTACATTATATTTAACAGTTAGACATCATGGCGCCCTCGGTGATTCAAACTGGTGAAGTGAGACCTCACCCAAACTTACTGCTTGTGAGATTGAATCCCATGTGAGATTGAATTGGATCCATGTCTCATTGTTCAATTGATGTCTTATACGAAAAGGATATGTGACAACGATTACCATAAGCTCATTGTCTTGCAACAGGATGTTCCATAATGTTGTAGCTTATTTTATTGTTAATATAAGATTATCATTATTAATAATATAATATAAGAATAAAATAACCTACAACATTCTTGAATAACGAGATTAAGTACGTAGCTGCCAAACTCAATTTCGTGATATATCCTTATACTCCAACAATAAGGGAGGGCCAATTAGATCTTTCGTGATATATATTTCTCTCTCGTTTTACGGATCTAAAAACTTCAACCGTAAAAGGAGCAATTGGCCACCCTAGCCTATTGCTGGATAAACCAACCACCGCCTACGCACTGCTCCGCCAGTCCTCAGCTGCTGATGCCGTGTACCCACTGCCAATGCCGCTGTTACGCGCCACCACTACCGTCTACAAGCCGTCACCACTCAGTTGTTGATTCGTCACCAGCGTTTGTTCGTTAAGCTTCGGTGTCTCAATCGGTTATTCGTTAACCGAGGTATATATAATTAATCATAATTTGTAAATTATTATAGTGCTCGCACACGTATTGTAACCGGATCCTGTCGATTTTGGTTTTAGTGCTGATTACTCCTTTATATTTTCTACTATGCATATTAATTAATTTGATAAAATTTAATTTTATAACATATTATTAAATCGGATTTAATAATGTTAAGAGTTTTGACTGATCGTCACTAGAATTCAAAAGTACTGATTGTGTGTCATTTGATTAAATGATATTATTAAGGTAAAGCTCATAAACTTAAAAGAAATTTGGAAATGTATTTATTCAACATGGTATATGTGTTATTATATTGCTTTTCTTCCAATTTACCCAATATCATATCATAAATAATTAATGTGTAAAATATGATTAAAAAACTATATTTTTAAACCAAATCAACTTAAATAAGTAGCAACGTAAGTTAGATGAATGTACCTGGGTTGGCGTAACGGTTCTTTAGAGACCATTCATCGCGCATTGACGCAAACTTTTTGAAAGGAGCACCTAAGGTAATCAAAATGAATTATGTTACGAATTTAAATAACTAATAAATCTTAAAAAGAATATTTTGAACGAAAAATAGTCAATTTAAACTAATATTTAAAAAAAAAATTGGTTTTTATTGGTCTCAACTATTTCATTTTGGTCGATGCTGGTCTCAACTTTCATTTTGGCTGGCAACGGTTTCAACTTTAACATTCGTTTCTTCCACCAGTCTGCGACTAAAGAAGTACTAACTCCGTTACATAATTGCTGACGTGTCCATCCTACTTGCCAAAAACACATGACAATGCAGCTTACGTGGATATTAGCTTATACTTAGCATGTTTACATTCACAATCAATCCCTAATTCTCCACCCGGCACACCCCAATCAAAATCCACAAATTCTCTCAAGAACCCTAACTAAATCATTGAATCGATTACACTCTCAAGCCCTAATCACACTCTGCTCGCAATGATTTCATCATCGTCTTGTACATTTGCTCGTAAGTAAAACCCTAAAAATTTCAAACTTGATTTATAGGGCAATTTCAAACCGTAAAGGACAACCGTAGAATTCATCCTCATTTCGAGAACTTCTGTGACCAGCAACCATACGAATTGCAATTAAATCATGGTTGCAATAGACATTTCCCTATAAATCAAGTTTGAAATTTTTAGTGTTTTTCTTACGAGAAGATGTACAAGACGATGATGAACTCATTGCGCTAGAGTGTGATTAGGGCTTCAGAGTGTAATCGATTCAATGATTCAGTTAGGGTTCTTGAGAGAATTTGGGGATTTTGATCCGGGTGTGTCAGGAGGAGAATTGGGGATCGATTATGAATGTAAACATGTTAAGTGTAAGTTAATATCCACGTAGGCCGCCATGTCATATGTTTTTGACAATTGACAAGTAGGATGGACACTTCAGCAATTACATAACGGAGTTAGTACTCCGTTAGTCGTGGATTAGTGGAAGAGACGAATGTTAAAGTTGGAACCGTTACCAGCCAAAATGAAAGTTGAGACCAGCGCCGACCAAAATGAAATGGTTGGACCAATAAAGCCAATTTTCCTATATAAAAGTCATGTCCAACAATCCTGTTGAGTTCAGCCACTTCACCGGTCGAACCGGTAATCTGTCGGTTAAAATAATAATGGTTATAAAGGCATAACGGGACCAACTAGAAACTCGGTTCCTAGTCCGGCCATTAAAGGTCATAAAATATTGGACGTTACCTTGAAGTTCCACCATTGCTTTCTTGATCACAGGCTTAAACTTGCCTGCAAAAGTTATTATACTTTTAATACAAAATATGTGAATTCGCTATAACTTAAAGGAAATAAGAGAGAGGGTGTATGGTCGCTGGTTGTGCAGAATCACTTAATTCGTTGGTGTAAGGTTCCGCCAATCTTCGGTTTCTTAGTGAGAGATGTATTAGAGTTGTATAAATTAGGGCGGTTATGGGAAAGGGAAAAGGAAAAGGAGGTGTTTCACGGGATTGTGATTATAGCTTGTTGGAGCATTTGGAAATCGGAGAATGAAAATAAAATTTTAAAGGAAAAAGATCAAGATTGAATTGATAATTGGGTAGATTAAATTTTTTAGGTTTCTTTTGGTACAATCATAGATCTAAGAAGGCTCCGATAAATTGGTCAAATTGATGTAATTTTATTTTCAAGTAATTGTGTTCTTTTGTGGGTTCGTGACTGCCTTCCGGCTTGTGAAGGGAGCTTGTTCTGCGTTTTTGCCTGGTGTTTATAAAAGTTTACATTTGGAAAATAATGATAATAATAAAAAATAAATAAATAAAGAGAGAGTGTGGATTAATACCTTGCCTTCTCTCCACGTCCATTAAAGATGTCAATGCCGTTCCACCTACTGTCCAATCTTCCACACGGGCACCTAAATTTCCCACCTGAATTTCATAAGACAACCATGCAAAATTTAGCAACTTCATGGTACAATAAATCTTAGTTTCTGACAATCTATTATTTGAAATTATGAGGGTAAAATAGTCGACCGAGTTCACGGTGTTTTTTTAAGATCTATTTCTAAAGCTCAAAATAGATTTGTGCGTAGTTTAAATTAGGCTCAAGCTCAACTTTATTATTCATTTAACTATTATATATTTAACACATTTAGAGCATTCCTAGTCCGTCATCTATCACCATCTATATAATTACACTAAAAGAACAGTGCAATTCTCTATCTTGTTCAATTAAATGATATTTTTTATACCTTTATCATGACAGTTTTTTTCTCAACTTTATTCATAACCAATTCAACGAATATTAAAAAATAAATTGGGGCAAACAAAGTTTTCTCGAATTTACAGAAAATCGCAATGTTCTCTCTCCCCCCTCCCATAATTTACACTCGTAACTCCACCCTATAATTTGCAAATTCACCTCACATAACTTTAGAGGATTTGTTGAGAATGCCTATACATCAAATTGTAACTATAACTTTATGTATCAACTAATATATAACATTTAATTGTTTTTTAATAGTTCTATATATAATAATCCTTATTATACAAATATAAATTTAAAATATCATATGAAAATTAAATAAATAATAGGTATTAAGCCGATACGTGAAAGTTTGGGATGGAGCTCATTTATTAAAGGAGCGTGATTATAAGCTTGGCTTAATTTGAGCTTTTATTAAGCCGATCTCAAATGGTTTATGAGCGGATCAACTCGTTTAGAGAAAGTTCAAAAGCTAACCGAGGAAATCAATCCTGTCTTTCCGGAATGAAGCAGAGCTGCCGCTCCATAACCCAAAGCATAGCAGTAGTTTGAGTCAAAATTTGATGGCAAACCACACCTCCCTTCATAACTGCAGATAGAGACCATTTTCAGCATAAATGAAACCAGTAGCATTTTTTTAAATTTCCACGTAAATTAAATTGGCCTTGGGGTTCACCGTCCGGCTTTGACAGTGTTATATCGAACCATGAGTGGTTTTTGTCATCGTAAACAAAAACCAAACTGCTAGAAAATTTAAACCAAACCAAAACAAACTCTTCATTCAAAATTCATAAACTATATATATGTATGAATGGGTATATGTATTCACGGTCTAACCTCAAATCAAATTGTTTATAATGTTTTGAAAACTGTGAAAACGGTCACGGACAAAAATCTTTTGATAACCTAACCATGAAACCAAACCAATAGCATACCCGAAAAAGTGTGGCTGCCCTTTGAAATTCTTGTTAAATCTCCTCTTTTCTAGTTCAGCTTCCACCATTTGAATGAGCATCTTTTCAGTTTCTATTTTAGAGACCTATAACCAAAAAATAGTGAACCAAACCCAATATATTTATTAATGATCAATTAATATGTAAATATAAGTATGCCACAACCTGCACATTTCCATGAGGGTCTCTCTCTAACAGCAGCTGTTCCTGAATTGCTTTTGGTAATATCTCAAAGACATCATGAGACTGACTCCTAAGTTTCTTCTTCCATGCTCCTTCTTGATCAACAACACCATGGGCTATGATTTCATTAAGCTCTGCAATAAGTTGTTGCACCTGCATATCATTCATGATCCGGTTAAGGTGCAATTAATTCACTAAACATCTATAAACCCTAAATGTATACCTCTGGAATGAAATCAATCAAGCCTTCTGGTATGAGGATAATACCATAATTGTAACCAACATCTGCGCGCTTGCATATTATGTTTGTTATATAATTTGTAATACTCTTTAGCGTCTGCTTTTGAGCAGCAACCTGCAATAAAATGAGTTAGCCATCAACTTTATTTATTGCAAATTAATTGCTTTTAAACATTTATTTAGATAACATAGGATAAGGGATGCCTCTTCTCCAATGATTGTTATGTTTGGATGCGTCTGCAAAGCACATTCCAGGGTTATGTGTGACGCAGCACGGCCCATTAACCTTATAACTGCAGTTATAATTACAATAAAAGAGGTGAATATTGTAAGAATATGAAACACTGATTGCATTCCATTCAATAGACGATTACTATATCTATAGAGATGAACCGGGCCCGTGGGTTCCTAATTAAATACTATGCATCCCAATAAAGATGACACAATTTTCAATTTTTACAACTATTTGACGAGTATAAACGCGAATAAAACTAGAAAGTTTAGAGCATGCAGGCTTACAGTGATAATATTTTCCTGTCGAACGAGCATCGACAATCAAATTTCCAATCATTTCTGAATATATCTGCATATCATAGAACAACAACCTTGCATAAATGAGCATTGCAGCAACTTACCTTGATGCCTTGAAACACATAATATTCTTACCTTGCATGCAGTGTCAAACCCGAAACTTGTTGGAACTTCTTTACACTTCAAGTCACCATCTATGGTTTTTGGGCATCCAATAACCCGAGTTTTCATGCCATTAGCCCTTCAACAAGTTAAGGATACCAATAAAATCCTAATCACATTTGGTCTTTCGAGCAGAAACAGAATACAACATACCTAAAGTTTTCGGCTAGCAGGCAAGCATTTGTATTCGAGTCATCCCCACCAATGACTACAATTCCATCTAAATCAAGCATCTTGGCTGTTTCCCGAGCTTCATGAAACTGCAAGATATTACAATCTCGTTAACAAACCCAAAATTAAATCAAGGTATTACAAATTTAATGTATACCTGCTGAGGTGTTTCAATCTTGTCTCTTCCACTACAGATCATATCAAAGCCGCCCTACAAATTATACATTCTAAACATAGTTAACACTTAACAAAATAAAAAAAGAAAAACGTGCGCTTGCAGCATTACCTGATTTCTGTAAGGGTAGACGAATTCGTGAGACAAATGAACATATTTACACTTCAAAACTCCAATAGGGCCACCTTTAAACCCATATATTGTGCTGTTTTTGGTTCTATTATGTAAATAGTCTGTATTAATCCAGCCAACCATAGGAAAACAATTATTAGCTCTTCAATAAATAAACAAGTTATATATCGCAAATGCATACGTACCGAAAATTCCAGAAATCACATTGTGTCCACCGGGAGCCTGGCCTCCGGATAGAATTACACCAATCTTTAGACTCTTCGTCGGTAAAGAGCCGCCTGCTTTCAAGGATACAGATGGCTGTCCAAACAGATTTGGAAAAAGCTTTGCGATTTCATCTACATTATTATAATCCAATTATTTTGTATGCATATTCATATATAAGACTACAAGGAAATAGATATGATCTGAAACTATTTGGTGCAGATAATAATATTGTATAAATTAACCTATCAGTTGCATCCCAATCATTTAGGATCAACTTAAGATCACTTTCAACTACCATTAATAGCACAGTTTCCTAGAATCTTTAAAAATTTTTGCGCCGGAAGTAGAAAAAATTTTGGGCCTTAAGTACAAGGGTTTATTATTGAGTTAAATATTAAATGTTTTAATGGGCTTACTTCGTTATGATTGGATTGTACAAGATTTTATTTTATAAAAGTGAACTTAAATTAGTTGAGTAATTGGGTTTAAATATTAAAAATACATGTTTTGTTTTTTAAAAAAATATATATAATTTAACAAAAAAATCACGCCTATCAGGGTGATCGGGCCGAGGGGCATCGACCACCCTACCCTCTTCAAAGCCTGCCTTGCTAACTGCCATTAAAATTTCTGTTAAATTAATGTAAAGTGATCAATTTACCCTTACTAATAAAAAACTGAAAATTCATAAAACCAATCATCATCCAACAACCCAACAAACCCCTATCTTTATGCAGGGGTAAAGCTTGGACGAAAACGCGAAGAGGATAAACGAACTCAATGCATATAAAAATTTTCATAAACGGGAAGCCATGCTCAAAATTTTAAGACCAAAAAGAGCCAATTTACAGTACTACGTATAATAATTTTCGGATAAAACGTTAGGATCAGCTTCCCAAAAACTTAAGGAGAATAATAAGCAGACACTTTCTTTTTCTTTTTTTCACAATTGTTAAGTTCTTTTTGCACCGGATTAAAACGTCTCGTTTTCTAATGTTACATACGACTACATGTGTTTTGAGTGGTTGGTGTGATGGTCGTGTGATGAAGAGATATGGTGATTCGGAGTGGCGGTCGCGTGGTACCAGTTATGGTAACTTAGTTCGGGATGGTGATGGGGTGTTGGAGACGATGGCGATGACCGCCGTGAAATTGAATCTGGTGGTGGCGGCGGCTAGGGAGGATGAAACAGATTAGCTTAAGAGAGAGAGAGAGTTTTGTCCCTTTGTGTATTTTATTTGTTAATTTTAATATAAAATAACTAACATATAAAATTACAAAAACACCCTCATGTGTAAGGCACATGACCAGATTTAACAAAAGAAATTAACTGGGTTAGTGACAAATGACGTAACCTGAAATAAATTTGAAACATGAATTATGCCTTTTATTATCTCTTTCATTAAAGGACGTTTAATAAGAATCATGTCAAACATAAATGACGTCTTTTACATTTTGTCTATAATCTATTGAACAGCCAACAAAAAGCATGTATTATTATATAAAAAACCACCCCAGCACAATGATTTCTAGTGTCAATCAACACAAATTAAAATAAGAACACATATAAATCATCTACATCTAATAGCTCAGAGAACCTGGATTGCCGGTGGCGGAGGTCTTAAGGCCATCGACAACACTGAATGAAGATTTGAGTACGGAGGGAAGAGGAATGGACGCTTGAAGGCGACTAGTCTCGACTTCACTGTAGACGGAGGACGAGCGGCCGGGTTTCACATATCCGTTGGTAGTGGGCATGACCGATAGATTGATGAAAGTAATTGTGATAGGAATGAATAGGAGTGGATTTTAATTTTGTGATATGTGTACATTGAAGGGTAATTGTGATATTTGTCC